>NC_040895.2:17925456-17997956 GCF_900634795.4 Betta splendens
ACCCGATCAGCACCCGATCAGCACCCGATCAGCACCGGATCAGCACCAGATCAGCACCCGATCAGCAACCGACCAGCACCCGATCAGCACCCGATCAGCACCAGATCAGCTACCGACCAGCACCCGATCAGCACCAGATCAGCTACTGACCAGCACCCGATCAGCACCAGATCAGCACCCGATCAGCACCGGATCAGCACCCGATCAGCACCAGATCCGCACCTGATCAGCACCCGATCAGCACCAGATCAGCACCCGATCAGCACCCGATCAGCACCCGATCAGCACCCGATCCGCAACCGACCAACACCTGATCAGCACCCGATCAGCACTCGATCAGCACCCGATCAGCACCGTACCCGTTGGACAGATACACGGATTCACCCGCCACCGAACTTCTCAGTTTTTGTGGTATGAAACTCTGGTTTCGCAAAATTTGTTCGCAAACCTACGTAATTGAATTCAAACAACTGTTTCCATTTTGCAGTTTGCGGTTTAAAAACAAAGAATATTCATCCCAGTGGGAGACATCAGCACAGCACTAGTAAAGAACATGTGTAATTTCTCCCTTTGGTCTTTAAATGAAAATTCATAAAAAGCTCAACAATTCAATCAATACACATGAGCTGCTGTGGTCTGAGACAGATCATAGAACGGCTGCAGACATTTCTAAGATTATACTTCAAAGCCTTATGTTTCGCACGACTGCAGGGGCTTCAGATCATGGCTGAGAGGAAAGAAGAAGAAGAAGCAGATGAAGATGAAGAAGAAAAAGAAGGAGAAGAAGAAGAGGAGGAGAAGAAGAAGGAGGAGAAGATGAAGAAGAAGATGAATATAAAGATGAAGATGAAGAAGAAGAAGACGAAGGAAGACAAGGAGAAGGAGACGACCTTTGACCTTTAACAGGAATTCACACAAAAATAAGAAAATATACAAAAATATTTACAGAAACAAACAACCAAAAACAATAATAATAGAGACAACAACAAATACAGCAGTAATAATAAAACATATCAATTCACTTACCCAGTCAGAAATTCAAAACAAGAAGGTCTTAAAACACTAAACACAAAACTCCTTTATATCCCCAAACCAAACCAAAGTTCTTGAGGTCTCACACCATTTTATAATAACCAAATTTAATCTTTACACGTTCAGCCACCAACTTCCTGAACAGGAGCTCAGCATTGGAACAACTTGTCCCTTTCATTTTATTTCTCCTTGTGAACCAAATAGTGTGTCTAGCTTGCAATGCAGGAGGAGAAGAAGGAGAAGAAGAAGAAGAAGCAGGAGGAGAAGAAGAAGAAGGAGGAGGAGAAGAAGAACTTTGACCTTTAACAAGAACTTTAATTACCAAAACAAATATATTTACAGGAAAAAACTACAAGTCACAATTGTAAAAAAAATATATAAATAGAAGAAATAATAATAATAATTATATATATATATATATATATATATATACATGTATATATTAGGAGAAGAAGAAGGAGGAGAAAGAGGAAAACGTAAAGAAGATGAAGATGAAAAAAGAGAAGCAGGAGAAGAAGGGAACGCTGTCTTCCGTGCAGAGCACAGGCAGCACTGATTGGAACTGACCCCACCGTTTAAAGCAGCTTGAATAAACATGGAAAAAGAGGTTTATACTGTAAGTGTGTGTTAAACACACCTGAACATGAGTTTGGATCTCTTCAGGTGGGTTTCTACTTGGTTTGGAGCGAGTTCTGGATGTACGGCAGGTGAACGCTTTAATTAGACACAGGACACGGTGCAGAAATCAGAACTATGAGCGACGCCCTGTGATGAATCCATGGCCATGTCACAACGACAGCCAACCTCTGCTCCCTCCAGCATGCGCTCACTATACAAGGACAAGATTAAGCAGCATGATTCCCAGTGATTATAGGTGTAATTGGATTTCTAATTGCTTTTCTGTGCTCTCTCTATAGTTACACTTCACCACCTTAAACGCCGAAACCCATTTAGTCCTTTTAGCAGCTCATCACCGTGATGAACACAACACACGCCCAATCGATGGCGCTAAGAGTGAATCACACAAATGGATGCGGGCGCTCATGGTCACACATGTAAACAGAGGCGAGTGTGTGTTACAGAGGACGAGGGACGGACGCATGGCGGAGCGGAGGACAAAGGATATGATGGATGTGTTTCTAGCTCACGACATTGTTGTTTCAGAGTAGGTGTCGGTGCAGCATGAGGAGGACGTGGCTTAAATACTTTAAGGATGAGAGTGAAGATGCTTCCAACCCCCCCCCCCCCCCCCCCCCCCCCCACACACACACACACACACCCCAGGACAGGAATCCACCAACGGATGGAGGCGGGCGTGACTGGGTGGACACCGTTCCAGTCGCTGCTGGAGCAGAACTGGGCGACTGCGCCTCCTGACAGTGTGCTGGAGGTCCACGCTGGCTTCCATGAATCCCAGTAGCTCCAACATGCAGTAATATCCTGTACTTTTATCCACCTGCTTCGCTTCTCTGCTGTGCAGCTGACGACAGGAAATCAATGGCCCCATTTTTAGTTCACCTGTAAATACTAATGCAACTTACGGCTCAACTGAAAACTGGGCTGTTCAGCTACTAATTATGTCCTTAACCCATTTATTGCCACGAGAGTAAGATCAGATTCAATATACCGTTATGACAGAGCTGCTGGGGAACACGCTCGCAGCACAATCCGAGGCGGTTCTGCTCCACTGACGTCTGCGCCGGCGTTCATTGGGCTCGTTAGCTCTTCCCATGCTTTCCTCCTAGTACGTGAGCGCTGGCTCCCTGCTCTGTATGAATGCGGCTGCCCTTTCCCTGCTCCTCAGCTCATATATCACATCCAGCCAGGCCTCGCGACAAGCCAGAGCCCTGCATTTGAAAACACATTACTTTTTAAGACCCCCTGAGAAATTGTGAGAGGAGGAAGAGTAATAGAGCTTTCCACTCTCTCTTGTAAAGCACCCGCTGTGCACATATGAGATTGTGCGTCGCCGTGTGTTTGGTTGTGTGTCAAAGTACATTTGTTGTGCGCGTCGGTGTTGTGTGTTGGAGAATATTTGGCTCGAGGCTGCAAATAGACAATGGCAACAAGCAGTAAAGTCAAGCAGTTGTGCCGTCGACTTCTTATTGCTTCAGAAGGAGTCAGCTCTGCACAAGCTCTTAAAATCAAACATTGTGGGTGAAATCTAAAAACGTAGAACACGGACACCGGACGCTCCCACCCTTTTCCTACAGAATACAATCAGATGCATCAGGCTTCAGTCACGGCCTGATCTACGGGGTCTCCGTCTCTGGGGCCGACGTCACACGGGGACCGAGGTAAAGTTTGACATTTCTCACATTAGTGGAGAGGAAGTAAACTTCGGAGCGATTGCATGTTGCCCTAATGGCCAATAAACAGCCTGTTAATGCCTGTAGAAACTTTCAGGTCCACATCACACGGCTCAGCGAGGGAACATTAGGCTTCAGGTTTAATATTTATAGCAAACAGGCTGATGGGCTGCACATCCATTACCAAAATATATTTACAAAGTGCAGCTGAACTCAACACTCTCACACTGAATGTTCTTTTTGTTTTGCCAGCGTCAGCATCTCAGATTTTTATTCTGATCTATGTAGTTTCCAGTGATGTGTCACAAACGCCCCAGTGCCTCCTCCTCTGTCCCTCACGGCCGCACTGCTTTTATTTGTTGGAGACCAAATCGTCCGTGTGGGTGGAGCAAACGTATGGAGAGCAATAAAACAGGCAACAGGGGCGAGGCAGATGTTGGAGAGACAAGATGAAGAGGGAGGCAGGAATGTCAAGCGTCCAATTATACACAGAAAGGGTTTGACACTAAGCTTCACTCAAAGGTGGCTGAAAGGCGGCGTAAATGGTCCTTTTAAACAAACATGTCTTGCTAATGACTCATAAATCCTCCACGTCCACAGTGACACTGAAAGGAGGAGGTCGATCTGCTTTGGTTACGTAGATAATGAGTCTGGTGAAGCTCGGCCGTGCCTGGAAAAGGAGCCGGGACGCAGAAGTTCAAGAGGAAATGTCATCAGCGCCCACAGAGTCAAACGCGTGGTCTCAGTGTGATTCTGCACACAGTCGCAGCCACGGTGGCGACTTGAAGAAGCCCAAAGGTTAATTAGTCTCCATGGGGGAAACTCAAAGGGCGTCAGCTCGGCCTCCCCCCCTCATCGGCCTCTGGGCGTCGGCTCCCTGCTGCGCCTTTTGATTCCAGGATGAAGGAGAGACCACTCATCGTCTAAATTAGGGAGCTGAATTACTGAACCTATAGGACGGGAACAGTGAAGACATTCACAACCTCACATCTGGAGCTGGAAACTAGCCCTCGCTGTGACGTGGGACCGTCGGATGATGAGTCAGTGATCAGATGCTGATGGAAACCTACGACCTGACGCTCTGCACGGTCCGCTGACATACGAAATAAAGAAGTCATTTCTTCTGACGAAGCTGCAGAAAATACCACCAACTGTCTCAAAGAAGCTTCCAGACAACTAATGAAGAATTAGTCAACGTCAGAAGTGTTGGCAGGAAACTCCCCGTGTGTCTTCAGTCAGATGTGTGAGTCAAAGGGAGATGAATGGCTCCAGGTGCCAGGTCCCATTGCCTTCTGTGGCTGCGATGAGAAGAGAAAGGGGGAGGAAACAGCTCCTGGTCCGGTGGGGCTCTGATTCAAGTACAAAGCCGCTGGAGATTAATACAGAGATGCAGGATTTCCCATTTGTCTTATCTCACACTCGCACAGCAGAGGTTTCGATTACAATGGAATAAAATGATACAAAGCATCAGTGCAGCCACAGTCAGAACAACAGGAGTCCTGCTTCGCTGTCTGTGCTCTGAGGCTGCAGAGGAGGATCCATCTTTGCTCCGTGAGTCTGAACTTGGTGCTGCTCACGACTTTGCAGAGCCCAAAATAGACGTAGAAGCCTGGGATGCGTTTCTCTGTCTCACCCTCCTGAAAACCTGCTGCAGTGTCAGAATGAGGCTCACACGCACACACGACCGGCACACGGCAAACAAACCGGCTGTAGCTTGTTAAAATCCCACAGATGGGTTGAAAATAGACCAAATCAGAAGTAGTTAGGAAACAATGGTGCACCCACAGCGTTCTTAAAGCACAATGACGCCACCAACGTCACCAGCTGAGCACAGGCTGATCAGGGCTTCAGCTTCTGGGACTTCGCAAACACGCTTTGTTTTTACTTTCCTTTTCTATTTTTTTGTGTTTAAACAAAATCTCTCCCATGAGTCCTCGGCTCCGCCTCTGATTGTGTGAAAATAGAGCGTCTGAACGCAGCCACCGGCCCATTACTCTGTGAGCCTTGAGCAGCGACCTGCAGGGGCCGATGCGTGGTGCTGCTGCAGAGACCCCCCGCTGGGCTCAGACCACAGCGAGTGGGAAACGTGCTGGAGGCACGAGGGCTGCGTTTACAGTAACGAGCGGAGGCGGAAGCTTTGCGTTACGGCTGCTCGTTGGTGAAAGCGGTCACATGACCAAACCTGCAGGCTCCGGCTGCTTCACGCGGGGCTCGGGCTCTTTGTTGCTCTTGCTGAACCGTTAAGGGTTTTTCTCATCTGAAGCTACGGGCCACTTTTCACCACGTCGGCGCTTTTATTTCCCGTTCTCTTGTCCTTCAAACCGAGCTGAGGTTGAACGAGGGCGCGACGTTTGATGGATGGACTCATCAGCGTCCTCACACAGAGCAGGTGATCATTAGGCAGAGAAGCTGCACGCGTGAACAGTTCTCTGCTCGTTTCTAGCTGTTGTTGAGCAGCAGCGTCAGGTCACAAACACGGTGAAACGCTGCGATGGTTAGGAGTTAGAAGGACGCGTTTTAGGACTCGCTGCCACTGACGCTCATGAATCCCATTCTCATAATGAGCCGCGCCGCGCTCCACCTCAGCTCCACCTACAGTATGTGCTGCTCTTCACGCTACGTCCATCTTAATTAGTCTTGCTCTTCACCTGCCCCGTGTGAGCTGCACGTTTGTGGTTTCGCTCTTTGCCACAGAATTCTACCTGCACGCTTGCAGGCGAAGACGCGAGTCAGAGGAAAAGCTCAAGGACGCGACAACGTCTTTGAATCTCATTGCAATGCACATATTTGGGAAATGCATTAAAGAATTAATGCTCTGTTCGTGGCCGGAGTCCGGAAGCGAGGCCCAAAGCGCAGAGGACGGACACAAGATGGAGGCACGCGACTTTGGACGACCTCTATAACCTGAGGAGGTGGGAGTGAAAGTATTTATGTGCTTAGAGTGTTGACATCCTAATTTCTAATTTATAAACAAGCTACACCCACTCGGTGTCCTTGTTTCTCTGTCTATCCATCCATTACAATTTCATTAGTTTGTTCCTCTCTGTTTTCTTTCTTAATATAATTGATGGAGTCAGAATCAGAAATGCAATCAGGCTATTGATTGATAATCCTGATACGAGGCTGGGTTTAGAGCTCTATATAATAAATCTAATGAATAAAACATACGTGCACACAAACAACTCAGCGCAGTAGCTTGAGTACAGGCTTCAGTGATCTTTGCAATTAGAGAAGTCATAAAGCGATGATGCTGATGATGCCTGAGATCCGTGCTGCTGCCGAGCTTCAGGAACAAAGCGTGAACACGCTCTCTGGTTACATCCTGTAGGACCTGTGGAGCAGAGGAGGGAAGCGTGGCTGGACGGGAGCTGGAGTCAGGCCTTTTAATCGCCACGGCAACGCACAGCAGCTTCCTGCTCCGTCACACGCGGCAGAGAAAGCAGCGCGACGCGAGGGCGGAACCACAGCTCCTACACGACTCGTGCACGTTGGCGTCGGGTGGAACCGGCTGACGGACGAACGCTGCGGCGCCGGCGAACGGGTCAAACGGAGCTGGTGGTCGCACGCTAGGCTCAGCGTCTTTAAACGAGAGCGTGAAGAAGCAGCCGGCGCTGCTGTCGGACTTCACTGTCCTCAGAGCTTTCACTGCCTCATTTCCACCCTCCATTACCTCCGTACTGTTAGACCTTCATTGGCCATTAGGCCGATCTATCTATCTATAGATTAAAAGGAGGAGCAGTCATATCTCTGTCAGCCTCCGATCAGCAATTCTCCCTGTCCCTCTCCCTCTCTCTCTCTCTGTCTCTCTCTCAGTCTCTGTCTCTCTCTCCTCTCTTTCTCTCTCCCCCTCTCTCTCTCTCTCCCTCTCGCTCTCTCTCTCTCCCTCTCGCTCTCTCTCTCTCTCTCTCTCCTCTCTCTCCCCTCCTCTCTCTCTCTCCCCTCTCTCTCTCTCTCCCCTCTCCTCCCTCTCTCTCTCTCCCCCCTCTCCTCTCTCTCTCCCTCTCTCTCTCTCTCTCTCTCCCGCCCTACGTCCCGGCCGGTTCGTTTTAAAATGAGAAGCTCTGGGATCTGCCCTCTCCTGCATCCTGACGCCACCTCGGCTCCGAGTCACCGGACTGCAGCAGCCATCACGCCTCATTTCCTTGCAGACTTATCTTACTTAGCGCTCTGTGTTGTTTACCTGTATGGATTTATGACACGACCCCGTGCCCTGTGGGAAACGTGTTGAAATATAGAAAGAAATAAAAGGGTTTCTGTGCTGCCATGTTTAATACAATATATTTGGATTTCCGTGCCACAGACTCTGCTGCCTCGGGAGCTTTTTTGGAAGCACCTCCCTCTCTGCTCCCATCGCTCGCTCTCCCTGGTTCTGACTTTATCACAGCGCCAGATTAGTGACTGAAAGGGTGAAACTTCCACTGTGCCCACAAAGAGGAGGAGGTAAGAGGATGTGATTAATGCACGGTCCCTCTTTATGCATTCAGCTCTATATCCTGGAGTCTGTTAGATAGACATGACTTATTCAAGCGGATCTTTTGATTGAGGTTCTTTCTTGACTTTCCATCTTTCATTTTCCGACACTCTTCCTTTACTGTCTTTCCGGGGGGCAGATATCTGTCCTCCTTATTTCCTCACCCTTTTCTTTAACCCCACATCTCGTTCCTTCCTTTCAATCTGCAGAGCTTCAGCTGATTGGATCTGACAGATCATATCCATCCAGCACCACTTAGCTCATTCTGCCTATATGAAAGCGAGGGCTTTGACCTTGTTTGAACCGATGGCTTGGTTGTGAATATCATCCATTATGGATTTGCAGGGAAATGGTGTTGATGATTTCAGTCCAGTGGCCCCTTGTCCGCCTCGCTGCCTGTGAGGTCCTGATTATCCTGAGCACTGCAGGGCTCACTTTGAAAAGTCAGGATTCGAAAAAGTGTCTTAATGGTGCAGAAGGCTTCATTTGGACTCGCTGAACTCTGATTTTATATTTTCTTTGCTTTTTACTTAAGAAGTTAATGGAAAGTGAAGGATGGAGACAACAGCTGCTTCTCATTTTGGTGCGGGTTCACCTCTCATCAGCGTGAAGGGAAATCGAGCCATGACTTCCTTCATATCTCAATGCGCAGATCGAGGCGTAGGACAAGAGTCCTGTAGGTTTCCAGGAAGTGGACGGACGCATATGGCTCGTGGTTGAGTGGTGCAGTGTGAAAAGCTAAAGGTAGCAGCCTGTGGGGAAGCACACGGCCACGCTCAGTTAGCAGCGGACCGGAAAACCTTTCAACATCCGACTAGCAATCATCACCAGTCAGGAAATGAACTGCACTGTTTTCAGCTCTGTATTTGCCCTCAGAGCTGCTGTTACTGTGCACCTCCAGAGTGGAGGTCTTCAGTCAGCCTGGATTTCTGCCCAAGGAAGCTTCAGTAAAAGCAATACGTCCAGTCCATGTGCTGCTCTCTGGACCCTCGCTGAGGATCACGGGTCACATTCTGAAAACCAACAGAACAAACAGCGTCGGCTGCTGACGCCTGACTATTCGTTAAACCAGGTCAGCTGGTCGCGTTGAGGCTCAGAGCGACACTGGAGCGCTGGCTAACGAAGCTAAGCTATAATAAGTGAATGAACTAAAGGCCAGCTCACTTGCTGCAACTTTTTCCAAGAAAACTAAGTTGTGTGTATCTCCTGCTGGCTGCCAGTGCTGCTGGGAGCCTTTAGGGCTGTGGGCAGCACAGGGAGGCAGATGGTCCTCAATCCTATTACACAGCTCCCTACACAATATTTCTATTACACACTCACTTGCACATACACACCAGTATTTGTCAGTTTTGTCAAACATTTATGTAGAGCTTCTTTATAAGTTGAGTAAAGAAACACTGTCTGACACTTTGAATAATAAAGTCCATAAGAAGCAGCAAACAATGAGCACATGTCAGGTTTAGGATAAAAGCATCTGGGAAACGAATCAGGGGCAAAAAAAGAAAGTTTCTAACATTAGAATGTTGCTTGTAGTAAAAGTCGTAAAGTCGCATATGTTAAAGTCAGAAAGTGGCAATAAATAAATAGAGATAAATATGTTTATTGATCAGTCAAGTCAATAAATGAATGAAGTTAACCCAGACCAGCTCCGACAATAGAGCCATGACCACCGTACCTGAAGCTTCCATTAACACACAGGGGCTCATTCAATAAAGGTGCTTTTATAATTTAAACACAATGGTTAACTGAACATGTGACGCAGACGCACAAACAGTAGAGACGTCCTGCAGCTCTGTGGTTTCAGGTGGAGCTGAGCAGCCACTACTGTATCTAACTTCTCATACATGTATCTTTCTAATTCCAAGCACAGAACAGAACCACAGCTGCTGACTCACTGCATACGGACCAGGTTCTGGAGTCATCTGGACCCGCGACCTCATGCATCACGTGTGTTCCAGTTCACAGCCTCTGTTTGTGTTCTGTGACAGACTGGACTGATACATGTTATATGTGTGTGTGTGTGCGTGTGGGTGTGTGTGTGTGTGTGTGTGTGTGTGTGTGTGTGTGTGTGTGTGCGTGCGTGCGTGCGTGTGTACGTGTGTGTGCGTGTGTGTGAGGAGGCTGCGATAGCCTCACGTGAGCCGTGGCCAGAGGCTCCACTCATTAAACGCACATGAAAACACACCCAGGGACATGACAACATGACAACAACCTCCACCAACCGCTCATACACTAAAAAAGACAAGAGAAGCGTCATTAACGGCAGCGTCCACTAGGACACGAACAGAGAGAAACCCACAGCGCATGAGAGGCTTCATGTCTCAGGTCCCATTATTTAAATCGGTTTTCAACAAACCTCTGCATCTGCGACAAAGTGAGGCACTGACATGATAAGTGTCCTAATACTGGAACCTTCAGCTCTATTGTGAAAGGTGGCGGAGGCTGGAGGCCGTCTAACACAAACAGCTGCCAGCACCGATGCCTTCACCTGCAGCAGCAGCAAGGCTGATCATGTTCACAGGCCGGAATTAGACACACACCGAGCCTCGATCACCGCTGACCCAGATTCCAGGGCAGGTGCTTGTGCTCAGAGCCATGTCTTTTATGCAGTCAATGATTCATAGTTATGGCTTGACGGGTGGATGCAGGTAAAGGCAGTCAGTGTGTGTTGGTGGGCTTCGCTCTGCGGTGGAGGCTGCACAGCTCAGCCCCTGAATGGAGGCACGAACCCTCAGACACGGTCGCAGGCAGGTCGCCAAGCGGCGCTGGAGCTCGGCTCCACGGACCCGTTTGTCTCTGCGCACGGATGAACCTGCACAGTTAATGTGAGACAAAGGGGGCCCTCGGTTCTTTGGAAACAACAGCAACAAACCGGCAGAACAGGAAGTTTCCCTCCGCATCTAATGGGAGCGCCTCACATCACAACCATGACATCATCCTGCAGAAGCCAATCAGCATGGAGCAGAATCTGCTGATGAGCCCAAATAAACGGCCCAAGAGGACACTTCGATGGAACAAGGTTGCCATGGTTACCGTCACCTGCTATCGTATTGTATTATGCATGTGTGCCTGTCCACATCACCAACACTGTGTCTAATTTGACAGGCTTAAGATAAATCCTACAGAGCTCGTTGCAAAAATCGAAACAGAGCGTCACAATTGAGGGAAAACGTGTCGTGTGCGATTCCTTAACCTCAGCTCACACACACACACACGCGCACGCGCACACACACACACACACACACACACACACACACATGCATACACACACACACACACGTACACACGCACGCACGTGCGCGCACACACACACACACACACACACACACACACACACACACACACACACACACACACACACACACACATGCATACACACACACACACGTACACACGCACGCACGTGCGCGCACACACACACACACACACACACACACACACACACACACACACATTCATGGGCTCCTCTTCTTCACGTTCTGCCTCTGGTGGGTGTTGAGGAACAATAGATGATGAATGAGAGTAGCCGTGCACTGTGGGCTGTGTGAATCAGAAGCTCTGTATTTATAGTGGCGGCCCACTCCTCCATCAGCGGGTTCTCCACGGTGGGAGCGTTAACATGTGCAGTGTGGGGATTATCACACAGACAGTGTTTGAGGAAAACTCAAAACCATACATGTTTAAATGTATTATTACATATTACAGAAGAGTTGAAACCTAATGGACACAAATAAATCCAATGGGAACTTGAGGCACCATCAGTTTCCTGTCTACGTATTCAAGTAGGTCTATTACTGGTGGTCAGCGCACACACACACACACACACACACACACACACACACACACACACACACACACACACCCCGCCGCTGGATAAATTGGTTGAGTTGAGTCACTACTGAGTCCAATCAGCCCACTGGATTTAAAGCGTCGCTCTTGATAGGAGCTCATTTCGTGAGCGAGGACTCTGTGAGGCCTCAGTGCTGGTTGTGCAGAGACACGGTTGCTTTGTCTCACGCGTGTGCATCCAGATCAAAAGGCTGAGCCGTTTTCTGATACGCTCCACAGACAGAAGTCGTTTTATTAATTCCTCTCTTTCAGCTCCACTATTGGACTTCAGACCTCCCGACTCCGTCTGGAGGAAATAAAATGCATCAGCTCTGTATCATGCTGTAACTCCCAGTCCGGAGCCAATGCTTTGCATTAAATAATGGAATCCTACGCAGCAGACATTATATAACGCTCGTGAACCTGTGACATGCAGGAAATGGAACTGATTAACTCCTGCTCAGAGGAACGTCCTGCTAATCTCCACTCAGGAGAAAATAACTGCTGATTTGTTTCCCTACGACTCTTCAGACACAGCAGGTCCTTTGCTCCTCAGGCTTTTAGCAGCTTGGAGCCGCGTCCAGCTGCTGATCCTCCATCATGGAGCACATCTGTAGGTGGCTGCAGGCAAACGCTGTCCTGCTCCTTTGTTTCTGCTGCGCGGACGCTTCATCGCTCCTCCTGCTCTAATCCCACGACCTGGAGCTCCACGGGGGAATCGGCTTCGCTGAACCGACTGCTTTCTCTGGTGATTTGAGGATTTCATGCCAGTCCTACACTTTGGTGCCGAGTGCCAACACACCAGCTCCTCCAGCAGCGACTGTCAGTCGGATTGTATGACGTGCTCTACCTGAGGAATAAATCTCATTTCACTGAAGCCGAGCTCGGCCCGGCTCCATCTGTCTGAAGCACCACGACATATACACACTGCATTTAATGTTAACTAAAGCACTGACTTGTCTGGTGGAGATAACTGGACTTTAAATGATGTAATTTCAGGACCAAGTTCGAAGTTGCTCAAGTGTTGAAATCTTTCAGGACACAATAATGAACATCTACACATTTGTATGTGTGGGAGTTTGTGCGCAGTGATCACGGCGGCGCACAGACAGAACTTCATTAGCAATTCTGTGTGTTGTCCGATCCATTTCTATAACCTGTGGAAGCTAAAGTCCCCCAGAGGAGCTGCAGTCGCTGACACGCAGCTTAGCAGCAGTTCTCCAGAGACACAATCCATTTTTATCAGCTTCCCCAAACCGAGGGTTCATGAAAAAAGAATAAATAGGGCTGTTAAAACCGAGAGGCTCTTCTCCTAAACCACGACAAATAGACACGGCAATAAAAGGAGACTACAGAGAAAGGCTTTGTGGCCGCTCCTTCACCATTACGACTTTGTGAAGAGCATCCTGGTGATCCCTGCACTCCTTATTCCTGAATAAAGCCCATCAGGCTCATCTCATCCTTCAGTGTCTGTGCACAGTAAGTCTGAGGCCACTGGATCAACAGCACCGTGTCAGGAGAATGATCAGCAGCTTTGTTTGCTTGTTTGAAGACATTTTGTAAAGAAACAAGAGGTAGTAATGAAAAAGAGGATTTTCTCACATTCAGTTTAGCAATAAAGACTAAACCTTTCCTCCTCCTCCTCGTTACGTGCTGTAACTGTTGAAGACCTCTGTCCACCTGTGTCCAACTGGGCCGATCCCACCCGGATCCCACCTAGAAGCTGTAACCACAGCCTTTCTCATGGTAAATGGACCCAACAGCAACAACAACCTTGCGCGTTTCTGAGTTTTGACCGTCCGCTCATTCATATTCAGTGGCCACAGGAGACGGAGCTCAGGCCAGACAGGTCGCACGGCGCCGTTCACACGCACTGCGAGGGAAATTAAAGCATCAAATATTAATGCATCCATTTAGTGCAGAGCTGCCCAGAGCAACAGGCAGAGAGCGGATCCTGTGGTCCTCGCTCCACGAACAACCAGGAGGTTCCACGAGTCGATCCATGGATTCATGTTATTCAAATGTAGTCATTTACTGCAACATATGAAAACCACAATGGCAGCGATTAGTCTCAGTATTAGTCGCAGGAAGACGCAGCACAAACAGGCGCAGGAGTTGCTTTGACCAGTCCAGTTCTGCGTTGATGCTTCTAAACGTTTAATAACAGCAAAATATTCATTTTTGGGTTTGTTTCCTTCACCCCAAACAATCATTAGCTCCACATCTTGCGACTATTTGTCTTGATGAGTGAGCGAAGCTTTACATTAGGTGGTTGTGACTGATGCAGAGAGGTCTCAGCAACGCGGGGCGCTGCCTGACTGAGGGAGGGGGGGGGAGGGGGGCTGACAGCAGACCTCCAGAGCAGCACCAACACCGTGTCATCACATCACTGAGCAGCTCAGGAACAGAAGGAAGTGAAGCAGGAGGAGCAGGTGCAGGAGCCACTGTGTCAACGCTGCAGAGGAGCCTCGTTAGCGCCGAGCTCACACAGCCCACGTGAGTGTGAGCAGGTTCTGGTGTGAGGCTAAAAATACCACACAGCTCCATCAGGAGATGAATTCACCATCAGCCTTTGCTATTTAACAGACGGCAGAGCGACCCGCGTCTCCGCTGCACGGATGCTGGTCTGAAGATCTGGTCTCAGAAGATCACACGATCACTGGCTCAGTCACAGACTCAGTGTTGACACAGCCTTTGTTGTGTTTGCATCTAAATGGATTTGGTGTCAGAGGGTGAAAACGGCGTCTTCCTTCATTTTATATTCACTGAGCTGCATGTGCTGTTTTCCTACTTACGCCAAGAAGTTGCTGATTTGTCACAGCGGGTTTTGTAATTGGTTGTTTTCCAATCCTTCAAGGCTGCTGCTTATTTCTCCTGACTTGCATGTATGTAAAGCTACAGCTACTGAAACATCTGGTCGGAGCTTCGACTCCAGCGTCTCAGGTGTTTCCACCGGTTTCCTGATCAGCTGAGCATTGACTCCAGTTTTGGTTATTTGCAACTCCATTCATTTTAGCTAAAGGTCGATTTACTGTTAGGACACAGCCAAAGGTTAAATAGCTGATTCAGCTAAATTAACAAGAGCAGAGAGTACGTTGCGTACGAGGGTCCGACCGACACCGGGACGATGTAGAGTCTGCATGAACGCCCATGAATAAACATAAGGAACAAGGATGTTTTTATATGTGGAGGATTTCAGTGCAGCAGAACATTTAAAACAATTCATATTTAGACGTCACAAACAGTCAAAAATGGATTCAATGCTACTGGAATCGTTACGAGAACGATCTGCTGCCGACAAAGTGCAACGCTCACACTTATGTAAAAAGGATTTGCCTTAACTGTCAGGAACAATACGAGTGTTTGTGGTCTCAGTGACACAGGAAGACAAAGGTGAAACCACCCCACCACTGCTGTCAGGACGAGTGCACAGCTCTTCAGCTCCGCGTTGCTGCATCTCCAGGGTGAACGTGTGCTGCACATTAGGGCAGAGAAACAAAGGCAAGATGGAGGAGCTGAAACGCTCCTGAGAGCAGCTTCCCTTCGTGTTCAAGGTCGCGCTGCCTGAGGGGTGGGTGTCGGCTGCTGGTCTCCTGCCGCTGAATGCAGTCGGGACGAGCAAATCAGAGGCCCAGCTGATTTGCAGCTGATTTGCAGCTGATTTGCAGCTGTTTGCGCATGCAGACGTTGGCGGCGTAACCAAGCAGAGATCATTAACCTCTCCACAGCTACTAAAATAACAACACACAGAGAAATAGAGCAATCACCGAGTCGCTGCTCCTCTCCCTGCGCCGGCGCCTCCCCTTCCCCATCCCTCTGCTGAGAGCGCTCATAAATAAGGCAGGGGGAGATTGCAGTGCCCGCAGCCATGAGGGATGCTGGCTGGGAACCTCCGTAGCCACGGTGCTTGTCTGGGCCTGCACCACACCTCAAGGCCCGGGTTCCACCAAGCTGCCGTCAAACATCTGCTTTAAACAAAACACTGGTTGGTTTCACCCTCAAAGGCCCCTAAACGTCCTGAACAGAAGCTTTTGGACCCGCTCGGACGCGGCTGCTGCGCTCGGTCTTTGTGCAGCACAGGCTCCATCCATCGGTGGGCGGCGTCAGAGCCAAAGCCAGCGTTACGTCCCATTTTACAGCTGATGGCGGATGTCTGACCTGGAGCGGTGCGACCCCAGGCCGACTCCCCACGGAGCAGACAGAGCCCTAAAGGACAGACTGTTACTGACTCCCTTGAAGCAGCTCAGCTGGACACATTCCTCTCGCTCGCGCCCTGTGTGATTCCCACCAGCGCTCCTCAACCGGCTGGAAATTTCTCCCCTCAACAATTAGGAGGCCGTATCCGAGTGTCTGGCGCGGCCACGCACCCGTTCCTGCCTCGAAGCTTCCTCATTATGTGACACAAATCCATTATGGATAAAAGGCTTGCAGGGATGCAGAGGGACTCGAGCATGTGTCAAACTCACAGCCGAATGGAAAAGCACCAAGAGGCGACGCAGGGCAGGGGCAGGTCGGGTTGTGGCTGCTCTTTCTGCTCCCTCTGAGAAACGTGGAGCGACAGAAGCCCAGTTCCTTCATTCCTCACTGTACAGCGTGTACGTCCATAGCAGAAAACCTGGGAAGCAGCCACTGTCTGTGCTGCCTGCAAAGCCTCAGCAAGAAACACTGTGAGTCCACTGTGAGACCAGCAGTGCATGTGTTTGAGGTCCAAAGCGGTTCTGCATGAACCCCCCGTTTACAGTGCATTTGAGAAGAATGCCGCGGTTCTCCTTTAAGGCCCCAGATCTTGTCTCCGTCTCTCACACTCTCTATTTCTGCATCTGCTCCATCTCTGCTAAACTATTTCGGTCCTTTGAGTTTCTCACTTCTTCTTCTAACACTTCCTCCCCGGTTCCTCCTGCTCCCTGTCTCCATGTTCACACATCTGCACCTCCTGCTGGGCTCTGCCGCCTCTGCCTGCGCTCCCTTCATTCTCTGCTCTGCTCTCATTCATTCTGCAGTCACCGAGGTGAGGAATACTAAATTACTCCTGACATTCTCCTTGAGAGTGACTCCTAACCTTTGCGCGTGGCTCAGACTCTGCTGATCTCGTGCTCTAACCTCCTTGGTGACATTTTTGCGAGTTGGGATGTTTATGCGTGCCCGAGAGCGGATATGCAAAGTAATTAATTTCCGGTGCAGTGAGATGGCCTGCTGCTCCCGACTCTCCCTAGAAAAAGAAATCATTTTACTCCATCTTCCATTGCTGCAGCTCTCCACCAATTCCCTTCTGTTGCTCCCTCGCTCCCTCTACCTTCAGAAGTTGTGATTGTTTTCAGGGTAAAGTGGAGCAGGGGCGATGAGAGGCTCCCTCCTCCGAGGCGGCGGCCGTCGGCCATTTAGACAGCGTGGGGCATAAAACACACAGGCCTTGGCATATGAGTGGGTCCCTGCACGCTATAGTAGCAACACCATCCCTGCATTATTACACTGGCTGAACACAGCTCTGCAAGACTGAGCACAGATTTATGCCCAGTCAGAGGACGAATGTGTCCATGGATAATGACCAAGGAGAGATGGATGGATGGAAATCACATATAGCACAGAAGTCATAACTTACCTGCTCGGTGGAAAGCGGGACGTGTGCAAAGCCAGGAAGCAAAGAAAGAGAGAGAAAAGACAACGTTAAGTGACAGACGAGCTGCACACGTTATACAGATACAGCAGGTTAGAAAAGTAAAGTTTGATAAATACATGAACCCCACACATTACTGCAGCATCATGCACTGTAAGATTAAATCATCAGTTTCCTTCCAAAATGACACGCCACAAAATGCAACGTCCTCTGTGACTAATTGCTGACATTTACTGAGAGTTATAGGAACCATGTGACTTTTTGGGATCATTGCCTCCAAAAACACAGACTCGAGCACGTTCTATTTTTTTAGACGCCTCTACACCAGTTTATCGAGAGGGAAAACCCTTCAAACACCTTTGGCCGATTTCTAGCACTGAGGGGAAAACACTTCCTCTTTGCTCAGAAGAAAAGACACAATAGGCACAAGACAGCTGATTTAAGGAAGCTCTGGACCAAACGCCTCAACATCCTCTGCTTCGATGAGAGAGAGGCAGAGGATGAGAAGATTAGACCCACGTCAAGGAAGCTGTTCATAAGCACCATAAACACACTGTAGATTTGAACCTAATGGATCCTCACGCATCGAGGGTTGGAGTCTATGATCACATTAATAACTGGATGAGGGCGTTGTGTGCACACTCGTGCTTCTTGGAGCGGCAGCAGCAAAGAAAACATCAGGAATTAGACGGGTGGAGGCTTTCAACACAGTTTGTCTTGATTGCTCCTTTTCATTGACTGAGTGTGTGTCTGAAAACTGCACCAGTCCAGCAATACAATTTCCATCATTACCCATTCCAGCACGGTAATAGGCAAATCTATTGCCCTGCCATGCTTGCACTCCACACACGGAGACAGAGAGAGAGGCCTAGTTACACAGACCCAGATACAGAAGGAAGAGAAAAAGCAAGAATCAGACTGAGAAACTTTGGAAATTCTGTATTTGCATAATCTCTTCTTTCCAATGAGCCTAAGCAGGAATAATAAGATACAGAAAGCTATCATCTGCTTGCAAGCAATACAGTAGCCCTCAGAAGTGCTTAACTCAGTTGCATGCTCACTCCTATTTAGCTCATGTGGGCGTCAGACATCCTGCATTTGATTTACTGGAGCCACAGACAGTAGCAGACGCTGAGCTCTTAGTCCCTGTAATTTAACTAAATCAGCTCCTGAATTAAACCAGACTCGCATACGGTTCAGATCAAATGTTGGCGGTCAGGATTTGCCTCACAGCGTTGTTTACGCAGGGAAAAATGAACCAGCACCAGAAACACTGCAACTTTGAATTTCTGGGGCGAACTTTACAGTTTTGTCTAATTAGGGAACTTGGAGAAAGCAGGCAGCATCACAAACAGGTGAAGCTCCACAAGCACCTGAGGGCAAGTGCCTCACCGCTTAGTCCAATACAAATGAATAAAACCTTTAACAGTTGCCAGGAGCTGATAAAACTATTAAATGCTGTAAAATGTGCGAAAATAGACTGTTACAAATGAATCTTAAATAAATTTGCAGTTAAGGTTTTGCCTTGTAATTGCAGGCGATTTCTGGCTTTTTTATCAGCTGACACCGTGTGAGGCCAGTGAAGTCAGCTTCCTTCAGCCGTGAACCAGTATTAAGAGATCAAGATGGAAACATGAGAAAATGGCCTCGGGATTTTTATGGTCAAATTCAGGAGGAAAAAATAAATCCCCACATTCAAAAGGATCCTGTCAGAACAGGAGTGCTGATGGACACGAAGAGAGAAGTTTAACGTAGTCGTGGACCAAACAGACAGAGAGAAGTGGACGAGAAGTGATGGACAGGAACAATTAAAGCTTTAAGTGACTCATTCACTGCCACAGACTTCAGACGGACCGAGTGAACGGATCAGAGGCCGACGGACCGATGCATGAAGTCAAGCTAAGCTCTTGTAATGTTTAACAAATAGCTGACGGTCATGAAGCGCTGGCCCTGTTTGTAGAGTTCACTTCACTTGCTGCTCTGTAATTCGGACGCCTTGTTCTGCGCCCGAGGCAGAGCGGATGCTGCAATCCTTTGAAATCAGCCGAGGAAAAGGGGGAGAGCGATAGCGTTGTCTCAGTGGAAGCACACGACAAGAGTGAAAGCAGGTTCAGGCCCGTTCTCACACTGCGCTGCTCCAAAGTTACAGGAACCCTCGTTTGATCAAACGCAGGGAACAGGATCCAGGTTCTAGTGAGAACCGGGCTCAGGACACAGGAGGGAGAGGGCGGAGCCGGGCTTTGGCTCCAGGTATTAGTCGGGTTCTGGGACGCACAATGAGCTAAAGCCCAGTGCGGCTTTGTGTTGGGATCCTATTCATGCACGCGTGGCTTCAGAGGGACTCACAGCCCCTGGATTTGCTCCTGCTTCATCTGTGGCTTATGCCACATAAAACAGGGTTTGTGTTTGCTTTTATCCGTGAAGCTCAAAAAGAAACAAGCTACGAAAAAGTAGGTCACAGACTCTGAGTGCTCGTACAGTGGGACCGCACTGCAGCTGGTGGCAACCAGCTGCATCCTCGGATGCGGTGCTCATCCTCGGACCTGAGCACCGCTCAGCTAGCACACGGAGACGGGGAGCACGGCCGGCCCTCGACCCTCGAACAGCGGACCCTCGACCCGCGGCGCCGCCCGCCGGACCCTCGACCCGCGGCTCACGACAGCTGACGGAGCCGCAGGTGCCAGGAAACACAGTGGATGTGTTGTTATTCAGCCAAAGTTGTGCAGACGATTACGCTGCCGTCAGTTGTGACATTTAGCTCAGGTTTGTAGGAACAAATGGCAAACAGCACATGTATTTATGCAACAGGATGAACATCCTCCTCCCTCACACTGAATCACACAATGCAAACATCCGTCTACACAAGCTACGGCAGACGACAAACGGATTCAAAAAAGTGGCCAAGCTCCAAATCCATCACACAAAACCTGTAACACTTCACATTCAGACATCACACCTCTGACCTCCGACCCCAAACAAAGCACTACAAACAAAAAGCTCTCGTGCTTCATACATTCATGTTTTTTACTGACACAAACAGACAACAGGCAGTTTTGCAGGATCATTAGCCTGTTAGTTTGGACACTGTAGGTCCAGTTTGACCATTGAGTCCATCAACTATCATCCATGAAAGTGACTGGCACTGGTTCTAATATGGAGCGTGTGACAGCAGCGTCTGTCACAGTGTGAAGGTTAGTGGGCAGCGACTCAAAACGTTCACTTCTCTTTAATTATGTGTGAAGATCAGGAAATGCACATGTAAGCAGGTGTTCATCACTGCAGCACACGCAGGAGCATGTAACACACAGAGCCGGTCACCTGGAGGGTAAATAAGGGTGTGTGTGTGTGTGTGTGTGTGTGTGTGTGTGTGTGTGTCTGTGTGTGTGTGTGTGTCTGTCTGTGTGCGTGTGTGTGTGTGCGTGTGTGTGCGTGTCTGTGTGTGTGTGTCTGTCTGTGTGCGTGTGTGTGTGTGCGTGTCTGTCTGTGTGCGTGTGTGTCTATGTGTCTGTGTGTGTGTGCGCGTGTGTCTGTGTGCGCGTGTGTCTGTGTGTGCGTGCGTGTGTGTGTGTGTGTGTGTGTGTGTGTGTGTGTGTGTCTGTTTGTGTGTGCGCGTGTGTCTGTGTGCGCGTGTGTGTGTGTGCGTGCGTGTGTGTGTGTGTGTGTGTGTGTGTGTGTGTCTGTTTGTGTGTCTGTTTGTGTGTGTGTGTGCGTGCGTCTGTGTGCATGCGTGTGTCTGTGCTTCTGTTTGTGTGCGTGCGTGTGTCTGTTTGTGTGCGTGTGTCTGTCTGTCTATGTGTGTGTGTGTGTGTGTGTGTGTGTGTGAGGTACAACCACCTACACACGGTCTCCACACTAATTCCTGTCTCAACGGAGCAGCAGTCACAGTGCGAGTCTTTTCCTGATGTTGGACAGCGTTCGAGGTCACAACACCAACAACACGTCCGTCTACACTTGGAGCGCGACCCCAGTGCCTCAGTCACACGTGTTACTCTTTCGACCTCATCACATCCATGCATGAGGGGGTGGGCGCTGGGACCAGACCCCCTGCTGGCTGGACCCGGTCTGTGAAGGCTGCGAGTTCCCCCCATTTCCACTAGTTTGCTCCAAAAAATAGTTTCAAATTAGTTTTCACACAAAAGAGTAGAACTGATCAACTAAGCAGCACACGATGCACCACATGTTTGACTGAGTGGACACAAACACTCACCCCCTCCAGTTGACTACAAAAGTAAACGTCCCAGCATCCGTGAGGCCGAGGCTCTTAGTGCAGCCATGACAGCGTGTGTGTGTGTGTGTCTTCAGGAAGAAGAGCTCCTCACAGCAGAGTTCAGACTTTATGCAAACGATAAACAGACACGAACATGTGCTATGATGAGAAACACACACACACACACACACACACACACACACACACACACACACACACACACACACACAAACACACACACACATACAGATCGGTCTGTTAAGCCGCTCATCCCAATCGAGAGCTCTTTTGATCAGACATCAAACAAATAACAATATGTGAGACACACACATTCACACATAGGGAGACGCTCAAATACTCGAGGACTCATTCTGACGCAGAGTGGAGACGATGCTGGATGGACTGAGAGGTGTGAAGGGGGAGGGTGAGCTTAAAGGAGCAGTGAGTGAAACCACGAGAGGACGCGTTGAGCTTCTCCTTTTGTTCATCAAACACCATCTCCTGCACCGCTGCTCCCCTAGAACCCATAGACGGCTTTCCTCCACGCTGACGCTAAGCTAATGCTAAGCTAACGCTTAGCTAACACTAAGATGATGCTAATCTAATGCTAATCAATGCTAAACTAACGCTAAGATGATGCTAATCTAATGCTAAGCTAATGCTAAACTAACACTAAGCTAACTCTAAGATGATGCTAATCTAATGCTAAGCTAATGCTAAACTAACGCTAATGCTAGCTGCTAGCTCTCTGGGTCGTGGGTCCAGGCTGAGGGTTGATCTGAACCAAAAGGAGCTCCTCCCTCTCACCCATCGGTCTGTTGACAAGAGCCGAAATGAGTGAAAATCAATTAAAATGAACAAAAACGATGACCCTTATATATTCCATAGTGCGCCACTTGGTTTTTCATCAGAGGCTTATGGCAGCGAGCTCATGATGCAGCTGCCAAACTCTCCCACACACAGATTTGATGAGAGGAATTCACTGTTAGCACAACATGCTCACATTCAAAGGCTTTTATTTGTGTCTATGCACAAGGAAACATTCTCCAAAATACCAACAAGCACAAAGACGTACTGTACGTACACACACACACACACACACACACACACACACACACACACACACACACACACACACACACACACACACACTAATATGGAAGCATCGGAGTCTTTAATGAGCAGAATAATGTAGGCGACTGGTTTGAAATTCGGATTCTCCGGCTCCTCACCTCCCTCTCTGCCTCCCTCTCGCCTGCTAAATCCCTTTCTTCTACCTCCCATCTCTTCTCCTCTTCCTCCTCCTCTGTCTAGCAGCAGCAATTCAGTTTTAATTGCTTTCTGAGTCACCTAATTCCCCCCGAGGAAGACAGATCATGTGAAGGAGAGCGATGGAGGAACAGACAGATGGAGATGAGCGTTCGGTCCGACTTTCTTTTCTCCACATTTTCCAATGGTCTCACTGCTCAAAAGTTCTCCTGCTCATAAAAGTCTTCAAATATTCAATATTTAAATTAAAAACTTTCCTAGAAGCAGGAACCGCTCCACCAAAGCACTTGTTTTCCCCACGAATGATAAGACGAACTCTGTGGTTCCGTTCTGGGTTCTGTCTCTTCACGGGCCGCTGTGGAACCGGTCCCTGGATGCTCCCGCTCACAAAAAGTGCAGCTGCAGCATTTGTGTCGCTATACATTGTGTTGTACAGTCGCAGCTCGGCGGCTAATTAGCCGCTCACACCCTGATTATGTCAGCGCCGGTCTCGTCCTGCAGTCGGAGCGAACAGCTTGTTATTCTGTCACCAGCCACTGCTGAGAACCCACATCCTATTAAGACCTTTTGTCCACAAGCGGCTTAAAATATTACTTTCTCAATGGAATTCAACATTAGGACAAATGTGGTTATTGACGTCCTGACAGACGAGAGGATCAATATCACTGCAAACGGTGCAGGTTGAGTGTGAGGAGCTTGATTCAGTCGTTCAGTTTAGCTCCGTGGCTCCGTCTACTTCCTGGAGTGAGGCCCAGCACTCGTCACAACACAGTCTGTTACATGAAAGCTGTCCTGGCAGCAAGTTCAACCCAAGCGGTGCCAGCGTTGGACACGTGACGTCACGTTAGGAACATGAACAACTGGATCCATAATTGTGATCTTTCATAAAATAGAGGAAACGTGTGAACGAGAACAGAAGGAGCGGCCGAAAACCAGAGGTCGGAACGGAAACGAATGCAGATTTGTACTGAAGATGAGACAAAATGCTGAGTGAAGCCGGTCGCGTCCTGCTTCTCGCTCAGGCTTTGAAGCTGTGAAATCAAGGCTCGCTGTTCAGCGGCGACCAGACAGAATTGATTATGTGTTGATGAAAGCGGCCTGAACGCGTGTGCAGGTGTCAGTTGGATCTGAAGCCATTTGCAGCCGCGTTCCCTCTGATGCCGTTTATTATTCAGACGTCCTTCTGATTCTGTGCACACGTCACCGTCCATCGTTTGCACCTCGGCTCAGACCACGTAATTAACCAAACTCACTCTTTATCAGACAGAATCAAACTTTCTGCCTCCTCGTCTTTTCTCTGAAATGTGACAAACATCTCCGCTGACTTTCACCTTTGAAATATTAATGTGATTATATCACCAGAGCTCTTTCTTCTTCTGCCTCTGCTTTTATTCACCGCGTCGTTGCTGCTGAATCCGTCTGTCTTCACTTCCCTGCGTGCGTTTGCTGTTTACATTCAGACGCAGCAAATTAGTAAAGAACTAATTCAGTGATTATGTGTGTTGATAAAGTGCTTCTTCCTGCACTGTCTCTGTCACAGGTGCCAGTATTAAAGCAAACAGAAGTGGAGCTAAACCCTGCAAGTTGCTCATCAGGGGAGAAACAGGCAGCGCCGCCTTAAATTAGTGGGATTCGTGATGCGTTTTGCTGAGGCGGCCTGATTTAATGTGCGTCTGAGCAGCTGCTTCCTGAACACGTGTCCATGTCTGAGAATGTAAAATCAACTGCACGTGTGTGTGTGTGTGTGTGTGTGTGTGGTGTGTGTGTGTGTGTGTGTGTGTGTGTGAGGCCTTCAGACACACCACATTTTTTTTACTGCCCATGAATTAAACATTATCTGTCTGATCAGCTAGATACACTCACCTTAAGAACCAATTAAGGAGCTAGTGAGGAGAGAAGCAGAGGAGCCTGTTCCAGCTCCGCTAAATAAGTCGAACTTATACATTTTTCATCTGAAAGCGTTGCATCCGCAGCCAGACGGACTTCTGCCCATTTAAATATTGAGCTGGTTATGTCATCAGTGCACTTTTTCATCTCCCTCTGCTCCCTTCCTCTGTTTATTCATCCCTCCCTGCCTGGTTTGAAGCCGCTCTCGCTGCTGTACTGGTGAGTCCTATTGTTTGTGCTGTGGATCTATAGAGTTGATCTGCATACACGTTGGCCTGCTGGGGAGAACAATGCTGTCGATTCGCTCAAAGGTCCCGGCTGATTGACTGATTCTACAGCGCCGTCCGCAGAGAAGCTGTGCTGTAGAAGCAGTGTTTGTGCGTGACCCTCCTTCACATACGCTCACGCATGTGTACGAAGCGGAGAACGTCGCAGTGCAAACACACAAGGTGGGACTTCCTGGTGCGATCGGAGCCATTGGCTGCTGAAGCCGTCCTCAGCCCAGTGACGGGTCCACGGCCGGAGCCCACGCGGCCCCATCGCCTGCCGCACGCTGCTTTGGTTTCTGTTTCCATCTTACACATTTCTAATCTCCTCTGCGTGAATAGAGATTATCCAAGTTTTGCCTCGTGTGGATAATATAGATCAAATCCTCTTTCGCTGTCTTTTTGACCCTCTCTACTCTTAGTTTCCTTCATCCGTTGATTCTGGTCTCTTTTTCCTTCTCATTTATTTTCTCCTGGATTAACTTGTCAATAATAATAATAATAATAATAATAATAATAATAATAATAATAATAATAATAATAATAATAATAATAATAATAATAATAATAATATCTTTTCCTGCATAAAGAAGACAGAAACTTGATATTTTTGGGCAAGTGAATAGTTTGAAAGTCCCTCAATACATTGATAGTACTGACTGCAGAAAGCTCTACTCTATTTAAATCTCATTACAACCCACTATTTTAATTAACACCAAAATTCTGCCGTGTGTAGTGAACTAGAACTAGAAGAACTCAATACTCCGCATACGTTCCCCTCAGATGAGCAGTGAGTTAGATTCACTGGAGCTGCATCCTTCACTGGTTTGTTAAATTGTGTATTCACACAATCTGCGCTACCATAAACTGCAGCGACTGCTCCAGTTCATTTCACTGGAATAAAATGGGCTTTGAGGGGTGTGTGTGTGTGTGTGTGTGTGTGTGTGCGTGCGTGCGTATGTGTGTGCACGCGCACGCGTGTGTGTAAACCATGATTCATCTCCTGCTTTCACACAACGAGTGGAGGACAAAGAGGAGAGAGAGGGAGGGAGGTGGAGAGAGCTGCACCTCTACCTGTCAGGTGACTGTGGAACAGATGGTGGAATCCAAATACAGCACCGCGGGCGCCAAAGACAGCGGGCCGCCGCTGCCGGTGTGTTCACGTGTGTGCGGACATTGTGTGCAGATGCGCAGGGTTAGTGATGAGCTCAGGGTGGAGCCTCGGCAGCCAGCTGTCGGCTGCGGGTCCCGGCCTGGTGGGTCCAGGCCCGGCGGGTCCAGGCCCGGCGGGTCCAGGCCCGGCGGGTCCATGCATATGGCCCAGCGCCGTTAGCAGCTGACCTTATTGTATGAACAGAACGCTGTGCATTCAGCTCCCACACGTCTGGTCTCCGGCTCCACTTAGAGCTCCGATCACTGCATTACGAACCAAACACAAATGAGGCCGAGCTCCTGCACAGGAGAAGTCGACCCGCACCGGCGCCGAGTCACAGTTCTAGCGCTAATGCCACGAAAATAGAACAGATTTGACACAATGTGGAGAAGCAGCCTCTTCGTCTGTCATCCCTCAATGAGCAGCGAGCGGCTGCACGGAGTCGCTGCTAACTGCAAAAACAAGCGCTGCAAAAACATTGACTTTAATAAAAGCTCCCGATGCTGAAGCTTCATCTGCAGCAGCGGCTCAAAGGCTGCCGTTCATCTAACAGACAGCTCTCGTTTCAAAGCCACCACTATATCGCGTAGTTCTGAGCATTATCAGAGGCACTTCTAATAATAACACCGTGATGTGACTCACATGACAGAAGATAAACAATAGCACATGATCCATCACAGTCAGACGTGAGGATCCGTTCTCGGTTCAGTCACAGCAGCTGTTCTCATCACGGGGAAGTTTCCAGGTCAGCGCATCCGCGTCCGCATCCGCGTCCGCGTCCGCGTGGCTGCGACTATGAGAAATATAAATACAAGCGGCCCAAGTGCTGAGAGAAGCTGGTCCCAACGTGTCACAGCTGCTGGAGGAGGAGCGCGTTCATACGTAGCGTCTCCCAACAATGAGTCACACCTTTTCAAACTCACCAATCGACCTTCTGCTGCGTTTTTCAAGGTTTTTATTATCTTTCATCCTCTGCGATTCCAGGCCTTCGATACGTCCATTTAATCATTACTGAGGATCTGACAGCACTTTGGCCCCGTACCTGCGCTTCTCCTCCCTCTGTGCATTAGTGGCCTCCATCTTTGTCATAATATGTCTGCAGACAAAGTGAACGTGGGTGAAGACAGCACTAGCTCAGCACCGTGACAAATTCATGAGCGTTGCTTCCTTAATTATTGATGCTCATTACTTGCTGCTTTGCACTTGTTTGGTGAAACCAGCGTGAGGTCCTGGAAGCTGCACGTGATGTCAGAGGTCATGAGGTCACAGATCGTCGTATACGTTCATGACTCTGACGCATTTAAAGCCTTTCGAATCTGTAACTCAGTGAGTGAACGATACCTGAACAGGACAATGAGCATTAGCCTCACACACGTAAATAAAGCAGCATCTCTGGAAATCAGCAGCCGCTAAAACAATCAACATAAAAGTAAAACGCCTTGGTTTTCCTACTCATGCACATGTAAATCCAGTCATTATCATACTTAAGCATTGCTGGCAAATCAACATGTGCACAAATTTGTTTCGGAATTAAACATAAATTTGTACCAACTGTGCAAAACAATGCACAGATTAGGATTATCTTTCCTTTTTGGACGTGATGTCGACGCTTTCATGTTCTGCCACAGAAGCAACTAAACTGAGCACAATAACAAGCAAATCTGTGGTCTTAGAGTTCAGTCCCTGTGAATTTGGACCTGAGAGCCGATGAGTCACGAATCCAAAGCTCGCGGCCATGGCGGTCGCTTTGTCTGCTGCTGCACAGACACACAAAGAGCAGCTGACGCTTCGCCAGGCTACGACAGCGTGACCTCAGCAGCCACAGAGAGTCTGCATCCGATGCCGCAGCGAAGCATCGGCCCGGGACACGCAGGACAGTACATACAGTAGAAAGAATGGAGCCCATCATCAGCATCATCATCATCATCATCATCATCATCACCATCATCATCATGTTTGTTTGTCAGGAAATAAATGAGACGACCGCCTTCCACCAAATGACTGGGACAAACAGCCTGCTTCATTTTGCCTCCCTCCCTTTTAACCTCCTCCACCGCAGCAGGTGGAACCCGGAGGAACCTCCACTTTCTGCTGGAGAAGTTCAAAGACGAGCTGTTTGTGCTTTTCCTCTGCACTTCCCAGACGTTTGTGCAGTTTGTTTTTCTCGGCCTAATCAGATGCTCAGAGTTTCTAAATTCGGCTTAGACTTAAAAACAGGAGTTATCAGAAATGCACCGTTACTGTTAATCACAGGCCTCAGTGGCCCGGAACTAAGCCTAATGGCAAAGCACGGCGTGAGCGCAGCACGGCTGGCAAACATCACCTGCTGCTTCTGCTGAGCCTCATGACGGGCGGCGCCACCTACAGGCCTGAGCCGGTACGACCGGCGTATCGACACCGTCTGCTCCAGCAAACAGCCACAGTCTGAGGCCTGATGAAAGAGCTGCCCTACTTCCTGGACTTGTGTGACCCAGAATTCAAAGCAGACTGTGCTTAAAGCGCTCCTAAATCTCATGTTTACTCAGGAGAGCAGAGAGTTACATGAAGGTCCTCTGTCGGCGGCGGCAGCAGGGGAACGCGGCTCGGTTTCATCAAAGAGGCTCCAAACAGCTGCTCAGGTGTTCAAGGATGTGACGGCATCGTCATCAGACTGCTTGTTATCGTCCTGATGTGGACAGATCTGGACTTCAATTCATAAACAGGTGATCAAAGTTTGAACGTCATCGTATCTTAATGATCCCGTTTGGAGTGAAGCAAATGACGCTGGTTGATCTGCAGTTGTTGCCCAGATGGCTTCATGCAGTTTGATCACAGACTCAGGCCTGTTCACCACCATCACTTCCCCACTCATCGAATTATTATCTGCTGCATATCGTCTCCTACCAATAAAACACATGGCGCAGCAGCTCTGCGCTGGGCGACGAGCAAACATCTCAAATAAAGCAGCAACAGCTTCATCCTGACAGCAATCAGCATCCACCTTCACAGGCCATGAAACAAAGCGCTTGTCTGCTGGTTCCTGAGCAGCCGCAGCTCTGCAGCAAAGCAACATCTGGAGGAGCGTCATCAAACACAGCTCGTTAGCGTCACTCCACCACTTCAGCACTTACTTCACTGAGTCTTCACCGCCACACTGGCTTTGGCTTCTTCTTGGTGTTTATTGGTGCAAACAACATGACGGTGCACCTTCTACTGCATGTTGGACAGGATGGTGAAGCTTCTTCATGTGTCTTTATTTCAACATTTGGGGGCGTTGTTGAATCAGGCTCATGTGCAGCCAACCTGCACCGACCACAGCTTTCCACCAGCCCTGGGTTATTGGACTCATGAACAAACATATTTTCCAGGTTCTATCACAGTTAGTCTGAGGTTTATACCTGCAACAATAAACCACACACAGGATGCTGAGCTCAGCAGATTTGCAGCCACACGAAGGCCTGGATCAAACTCGGGTTTCTGGCTCCAAAATCCATCTTAACAAACTTTCCAAAAAAGCTTTCAAGCTTCAGGTGTTAATTAATTTAATTCCAACTAGAAATAGAGTTTAATTAGTCAAAGCCAGGAAGACTCTGAACATATGGCAGGTTGAGAAACATATTTATTCTTCTAGACTTGTGAACAAAGTTAGTTTGTGAATTAGTAAAAGTGAAACATCATTTAATCTTCACTAGTTTTAATGAGGTAAAGGCCGCGTCGGTGCTAGAATGTTTGAGGCCAACGTGAACCTGAAGTAAAGCAGCTACTGTAGCGAGTCTGTCACATCCGGACTTGCTGTTATATACTGTGTCACATCAAGTGACATCTTCTGTAGTTGCACAGATGGACTAAGAAAAAAAAAAGATTGAGAAAGAAAGGCACAAGATGAAAGTGTGCGTCTGCCGGGACCAGGAGGAAGCTCGGTTGGACCCATTTGTCTTTATTTCCCTGCAGTCTCTGAAATAGAGCAGCTGAAAGAGCTGCTCTCCGTGTGTCATTATCCTCCTGAAAGCCGAACGCGGCCTGTTCACGGGAGTTTTGCTGCTCTGCACTTCCACTCCTCATCCCTGTAGATGCACAGACGGCCGTTCTGCACTGGACGTTTGCTAAATGAGCCGCCTGAGCCGCATAGACACGCTCTCAGCGAAGCTGTTTGCTTCATGCAAAGAGTCAACAGCAGCAGACAGGTTCACTGGTCAGAGAAAAACAAGACCCAACATATCAATGGAATACGTTTTACTTATGCATGAGTCAAAGAACGTGTGCATGGATTCAGAAGGATCCTTTTATTTATGGATCCTGTATCAGTAGTTTATGTTTGGTCCTAATCATGATGGAAGATGTGATTTGAAGTGGCTAAAAAATCAAATAAATACAAAATGCAATCTGCATTTCAACCAACTGCTATTGATAAACTGCAGAATGGGATCGAACCATTGGACCCAAAATTAACCCTTTCATGTATTAAATGAAAATGTAAAAAAAAACGATTCCCTTTTATTGAGTCTGCAGCTTTTGAACATCTGACCACTGTGTGAGGCCTGATTTTGATTCCACATCCAGGAACCAGTGGCCTGCACCGGTTCCAGGCGTCGGTTCCACGCGCTGGTTCCACGGTGACGCTGTGACGTATCTCTGCATTTCAAACAGCAACTTTGCATCGGTTCCTTTCTCCGTGTGTGACGTTGGGAGAACCACGCGGCCGTGATGCGTTCAAAGACAAAGACGCTGGCCTGTTTATGTTTATGGCCAATGCATCTGTTTTCCTTCTACCCTGTTATTAATCAACAAAGATAATTCATACATTAGTTCTCTTCATTTCCTATGAGCACTGAACAGTCTGTGTTGCTTAATTTGCAGATTCCATTTCCTGAAGGGCCTTTTTGCCTCCAATTACCAAATTGGAGCCACCGAAAGCACGTGGGCTCTTGTGTGAAACAGATACGGTCCGACTCATTTCCTGCCGTTAATGCGTCTTCTGTCTAATTTCACAGCAGCATATTGGTTCCTTAACACCACATTTCTCAAAACAGAGCGACAAATCGTTTGTTGAAGTTGCCGATGTTTCCGTCACACCTCGACTTCAGAGTGCATTCATGAGTGCACGTTGTGCCTCTGTGCATCCACCATTACATCATACACCTGAAAGCCGCTCCACTTCCTGGTCGCCAGCCACCAGCAGCCTGGCACCGGCGCCGCCGGGTTCCTGTGACCAGGTGTGTTTATGTACACGCTGATCTGCGTTTGTGCGAATGTGACCACGTGCGCACTCCTGCGGTGACATGCTGTCACCTTCCGGAGCCCAGGTGGCCGGGGTCACATGAGTGCCGCATGCAGGCGAGCTGGTGCCGCGCGTCCATCTGGCGCCTTTGTGCACAGTGTGCATGCGAGTGTGACCTTGCTCACGTTCCAGGGCGGCGCTAAGAATACACCGGCGCCGCAGACGTGACGCGGATCGGAGCTGCATCACGTCCTCACGCATCGGATCGGAGCCGCGTCACGTCCTCACGCATCGGATCGGAGCCACGACGCCGTCACGTCCTCACGCATCGGAGCCGCGGCCTCACACATCGGATCGGAGCCGCGTCACGTCCTCACGCATCGGATCAGAGCCACGACGCCGTCACGTCCTCACGCATTGGATCGGAGCCGCGTCACGTCCTCACGCATCGGATCGGAGCCGCGGCACCGTCGCGTCCTCACGCGGCACCATCATCCTCGTCTCAGGCCCGTTTGGTCTCGGTATCTGTGAACGGTGAATTATGCAGGAAGCCAGTGATCACAGCCAAACACTGTCAGACTCAGAGGCAGTCGTCAGGATCCGTCTCTTCCATCTGCATTTCCACAGACTTAATGACTGAAATGAAGTCGCTCAGAGGTGGCGACTGAATGACTGCTGATCTGTGATTTGTGTGAATGTGGTCGTCAGGTCCAGCGGAGACTGAACCGCCCTCTATCGTGGCCTGTCAGGGACTGAGCTGGTTCCTGATCCAGATGGAGGCCGCCGCCTTCCAAACCACTTCCACGCGCGTCCCGCTCTGTTTTACACACTCCAGTCTCTTGTGTGACTCAGTAGAGCAGTAAAATCTTGACGTTCACGCTTCCAATTTGTTTTCTTCTGATTGAAATAACATGAATAAATCATTTATTTTCACTGTCAGATCCTTGAAAACCTTCCAGTGGCTGCTGAAAAATGCATTTAGCGAAAGCAAGGCTGAGGAGCTCCGCTTCCTGCCAGCAGCTCTGTATAGACGCCTGCATCTGCCAGCGACCTGTGGATATATTAAGACTTAGAGTGAGACCAGTCATGTGTCTGCGCTCCCAACGCTGACAGCTTCTGGCAGGTGTTTATTCTTTCATCTGCATGTGTCCATGTGCTTTGTGTCCTAATTTGACAATATTTCTTTTTATTTCCCAGCACTTATCCATCTGTTCTTATTGCTGTCTGTCTCGCCCTGAGCGACTCTCCCCAGAATCCCCCATTCGTCAGACTTATAAGTGTCAGCCTCCATTTCCTCTGTAGCTGGTGCGTCAGTGTGTGTCGTTGTGTGCGTGTTTGTGGTTTGTTTCCTATTAACTCTGTGTCCTCACCATCACAATCACCGCCTCTCTTCACTCGTGAGCCAGGGGTGTTTTTAAATGGGATCAGAGTCTGACACCAGTAAGAGGTGGGAGCTCGAAGGCGGGCCAGGCATACATGGGTTTCTCTGTCAACGTGTCATCAAATGCTGCACATTGAGTTTCCTAATTCAAACACAGCTGTCGTATTTCTGCCCGACGACGAGCCGTCCGTCATCGCAGGAGGAGGCGGGACTTCAGAGCATCACTTCACGTTTTGCCTTGGAGACTATTGATTTGTAACTGTTACGTTACTGATGGTGTAAATGCGTGGCTGTTACATGACAGATGGAGGGAGGGCGGGTGGTGGCGGCGCTGTGATGGACTGGGCCCCGGCGTCATTAGCATTTGGCTGACGGGGACAGTATGGATTAGGGGTGGCCCCGCTGCCCAGAAGTGCTGATGCAGGGAACAAAACAGCCGCTTGCTGATAAATACATGAAGATGAAGAGGAGCTTGAGGATGTTTTTACATTCACCCAGACGCTCTGCTGCACCCGGACGTCCACCTCTGCTGCAGCCGCGGTGACGCAAGCTTCACGCTGGTACTGTAAGTCATGGGTTGTGAAACGGCTGCTTTATTCCCAGATGTTTGTTCTTCTCTCCTCATTACGTCTCTGCCCGCAGGTCCGGTCAGGCCAATTACGGCCCGTCTCCTGGCTGGTTCTTCTCTGGCCCCCGTGGCAGAACCACTGGTAACAACACCTCGGGAGACGGAAACGCTGGAGCACGTGCACGCGTGCATGCACAGCGCTGTGGACGCACAGCAACGTGCACGTGCGTGTGCACGCACAGCGAGCACGCGTAGCTCTGATCGCGGCGCGGCAGCGGATCGTTAAGCTGCTGCGCTCTGGGACTGAATGAATCCAAAGCAGGGCTTCATGAGGAACGACGGGCGCTCATGCATCCGACTTTAACGTTAACGTTGTGTGTGACTGTGCTGTTGTTGTGCTTCATGCTAAATGAACAGGCATGTAAATGATGTTAATTCTCGCTGACCCGGCTCGCTGAGCTCGCTGCTGCTGCTCTGACACAAACCCTCCATTATCTGCCAAGTGAACAACAATCCTGCCTGTTTCATGTCACATTTAGCTTTTTGTTGTCTGCGCTCGCGCTGCTAAAAGGGATGTCAAACGTTTTGGTGCTAAATAAAAAAATTAAAAAACACAACAGGCTCATAATTGACTTGTTTCCATGAGAATCCAGCAGAAGGCCAACGCCTGTCACTTATGTGGCGGCTCAGCTCCATTTTGGTCTGGAATTAGATATTTTAAGACAAATAAGCAGCAAAAGAAGAAAACATTTTATTCTTTTCCTTTTGAAGGTCCTGCAGTTTCAACAGAATAAGTAATGACTAAATGCAGCAGCATCAGTATTTAAATAATATGCGCCGGTGTTTAAAGCAGAGCTCGGAGCAGCTTTGTGCTAATTTTCATGTCATTAACATGAATCCTACGTCTTAATTTAGTAGCATTAACCTGGATTCCACCAACAAACCAGGCTGTGGCATCCAGGGCTAATTCATTATTGATGGGATTCAAAGTGAAATGTGGTGTTAGCTCATTTCCATAGCATCTTGATGCTGGCGCAGAGGATTTCATTCTCTGTTGCTTCGGAGTCTGAAGCGTCTGAGTCGAACCCTGTGACGGCCTGTGTCACTGACGGCGGCCATGGCGTCGCCGAGCGCCTGCGTCGCCATGGCGACGCCGGCGGCCTCCGATGCTGGAAACGCCTGCTTCCATCCTAAAGACCTCCTCACAGCGTTAGCCAAGCGTGAATGTAGGTCTTATCAGCTTGTCAGAGCTGAGCGTGTGAGAACGCCGCACACAGACAGACGCGCTCACGTGCACGCTCACGTGCACGCTCGCGTTAAATGTCTCCGGCGCGCAGCCTGAAGCCACCGCTGAAATGTCACAAAGAGGCAGCGCGGCGAGGATGTTGCTGGCTGCACTTTTTCAGTCTCTTTGCTCCTTCCCGCTCCGGCTCTGTCCAAACAGTGGAGATGTGGCTCCGGGGAACGGCAGCCCAGCTTGTTGTGAGTGTTTCTCTACTGTCTCTGTCGTCCTTTAAAGATGTAAAAATGCCTCTTCTTCTCCCGCGCTCTTCTCAGCCAAGCAGACGGAATTCTGATCCCTTCACTAGAATTCTCCTCACAGTCCCAACGTGTGGCGTCGGCTGCCAGCGAACGATGTTCTCGTCCGTGGATGATTTGAATCAAGCAGCGCCCCAGTAGGATGTGCTGGCTGAGCGGCTCACTTACATCCTTTTACACTGGAATTGAACCGACGCCGAGTAATTTAGAGCAGGCACAAACCCAGGCCACACGCGCGCTCACCAGTGGCCTTTAAGTGTGAGCCGTGAACGCACGGTGGTAAACACGATCCTGAGACAATCATCCGTCATAATAAACAGCATGTATTATGAATCACAGCAGCTTGGCTCCAGAGTGAACTCCGTCTTGAAGTTCATTTGTCAAAAGCTATGTTAATTGGCGCACTCCATCTTGTCTCCCCTGATGGCAAAAACTAATCTATCACAAAGGACAGGCCTCGCTTCAATGTGGCCACGAAGACGGAAGCAGAGGATCCGTGAGAAGGCGTCGCTGCTCAGTGTTGATGCTCATACACATAATGAGGTGCAGTCGGCTGCTCGCTCCGGCGCACGCGCAGCGTTTTGGGGTGAAAATGAAGATGCAGCCGACTGCAGATGTCGAGTGACACCGGTGGCCTTCTCTCTCTCTCTCTCTCCCTCGCTCGCCCGCCCCACTGCTCCCCCCTCGCACAGACTCATTTGTCAACAGTAAATCCCATCAGTTGTCACGGCGACCTCCTGACAGCACCCGGGCTCCGAGGGACCGTCGTCATGCCGGGAATATTCATGCGGAGCCAGAACCGGGCTGACGGATCGCTCACTCAGCCGGGTCAGCGCCAACGAGCTCCAGCTCCTCCAGCCGAGCTCAGGGCGGAGGCGCGCTCAGCGTGAAGCACATGCGCCTGAGGACAGGATGACATTGTGATGAGCGATCAATAAGTCAGAATCGTACTCACTCATATTTCTATTATCAGTTTTATTTAAATTGGCTTCGATTAGCATCTGCTTGTTCAGTTTGTATTGATTTGTTTATGTTTCTGTATAAAATGCTGCAGGTTGATTATTCCCTGTGAACGTGTTAAAACGACCTCATCGTCCTTGAAGGATCCCATTTAGCACCACAAACTTTACAGCCGGGTCCACAGGGTGCATTCATGTGGTGACTGCTGCATGCGGTGGAACTATTCAGAATCCTATGGTCTTTGCGTTTCATTGTTGGATGTGAGAAGCCTCAATCCTCCACGTTCCTCATCCACTGACCTTTTTACCAAATCCCCACGACAGCAGCGGAAGCAGACACACTTCAATCAGCGTGCGTTTCTGACTGCTCTGTTCGAACGCCTGCATCTGCCCTGCAAACATGGCAGCGCTGCTTCGTGTGGCATTTAGCCACTCTACCTCCAGCACCTGTTTGCTAAAGGTCACCTCCCTAAAAGCTTTCAGCACATTCACGCTCCCCCCGTCTCGTCTGCTGTCACACTCTTGACCTCAGCTCTGTCTCTGTCGCTGCAGCATCTTCTGACTGGAGATCAGAAATCCATTCTCTGCGCCTTCATGCGTCCACACGTGGTGAAGACGGTTAAATAGATTCATTCTATATTAGTCTTTCTGTTCTTACGTCATCCGACCAGAACCCTCCTCAACCTCTAACTCCTCTCTCACGCGTGTGACCAGAAGAATTCATAGACTTTCTATCTATTCCTGACTTCGGCTCTGTGTGGTCACACATCAGGATGCAGTAGCCGATTTCTCCCTAAAAGCTTTATTTACGCTGGCAAAGAAACAAAGTGAAGCTTGGACAGAAAAGGCAGGAGTGTCACTGAACCAAACTCAGGGAGGTTTGGTTTGATGGAAAGCAGTGATCAGGACTGAAACACAGGACGAGATGGAGATAAGAGGCTGGAGGCGGAGCCGCCTCTCATCTCATCTAGTCAGTCTGTTGAACAGTGCCTCAACTCCCCCCAGCTGAACCCCCCCCAACCAAAAGTCTATCCACATCCACTTCACTCCACTGTACAGTATACAGTACAGTCTGTTCATGACTTCATTTTAATTTATCCTTAATTGCACTATTCAAGTACCATGTCATGTTGTACTGTTTGTACCTGTCAACACCATGTCAAATTCCCCGTTCTGTGAAGTGCTCTACAGGACCTGGCAATAATTCTGATTCTGATTCTGATCTGAGAGGAGGTGAGGGTCTCCGTCCCCGTTACCACACAACCTATAAGCAGCTGAGAATGGATGGATGACGGAAGGGAGACCACGGCTTTAAATGTCCTGTTCGTTGTGTAGTTGTGCTCTTTGCTGTCGGTGCTCAGCGCGGCCGTCACTCCAGTAATAACGTAAGCAAACGCAGGCCTGCTTCATTCTCCTCCTGATGCTCCTCCTTTTGTTTGGCTGATTTGACAATATTAAGATTGTATCAGTGGCGTCTCCCAGCTCCCTGAAGACTCCCTTCATTATTCAGCAGCCAGAGCCAGACACGCTTTCAGTAATGCGACCAAACAGCCGGGGGGATTTAGCTGATCACACTTTACACAGAAAACCTTCAATTTCTAGTCTGCGCGGCTGAAAGATTGACTCCACTGTCTGATTCTCACTTAAGTCTTTCAGGACTCAGACACATTCTGAGTGAGCGGACTTTTAATCGTCTGCTGTGCTTTATTTTGCTGATTCAGACGCTGGGTGGAGTTTGGACCTCTGACAATGAGTGAACCTGGTAGTCGCCACTAATGGTGAAACAAGGCCCAGCTCCGTAAAAGCAGGCACCAAATGCCACAGAACAGACCAGGAGGAGGAAGGAGAGTGAAAGTAGCCCCTCAATAAACAAACCAACCAAACAAATACTAACGAGCGCCAGACGAGCTCCGTGTCCAGAACCTCCGCCGCCGCCTGAGGGTCCGGCTTCACAAAATGCCATCGCAAATAGAGATCGCTAACAGTTTACGCTGCGCTGACATTTTCCAGCTGGACGCTCACAAAGGTCACGCTCCGCACCTGAAGGCGTGCGGTCACCGCGGCAAATGGTGGGCAGCGAATGGTGGGCAGTGAACAGCGGGCGAAGGGCGAGCGCCGTGGACGCGGCACCGAGGCCCAAAGCGAAGCCGCTGCCAGAGGAAGTAGGTGCCGTTTGGCACCAGAGCAACACTGGAGCTGCAGATGATTGTCTTGTAATCACTGCCACCGACTGCTGCCTTTAACGAGGCTTCTATGGAGCGTGTGAAGCCAAACGACGACCTAAAACCTTTTATTTACTCTGAGAAGATCATGAGATGCCATGGATTCACAGCCAACGGTAATAAGTCCCATGATGAAGTTCCCTCTGTTCATCCTTATCTAAAACATGCGGACGGACACACACACACACACACGCACGCACGCACACACACACAGTATTTATACTTATGTACAGGTTCTACTCTAACACACACACGCACGCACCCACACACACACGCACGCACGCACACACACACACACACACACACACACACACACACACACACACACACACACACACACACACACACACACACACACACACACACAGTATTTATACTTATGTACTGGTTCTACAATAACACACGCACACACACACAGTATTTGTACTTATGTACAGGTTCTACAATAACACGCACACACACACATACACGCATGCACACACAGTATTTATACTCATGTACAGGTTCTACAATATCACACACACACACGCACGCACGCACACACGCACGCACGCACGCAAACACACACACACCTCTCAGACAGCGCCGCTGCCAGGATGTCATCCATCTCAGCGACAGGGACAAGCGTCTGTGACAGTAGCAGCTGAGCAGCACATACTGAAGCAAGGCTTCAGGAACGCCAGCGTCTCACCAGCAACTCACCACAACAATCCATTACATCAAACACACTGCAGCTGGGTTTAGTGTTTCACTGGAGAAATGTCACCTTACTCCAATATCATATTCAGGCCTTTTAGGCCACAGTCTTCCTCCTCCTCCAGAAAGCAGCACTGTTGTAATAAGAGACTCTCATAAAGCAGCTTCATTCCAGCACACACACATGCTCTTTTCATCCAGTAGAGAAGAATGCACCCAAACACATGTTTGTGTCTCATTCAGGCAACAGTAAGTAGAATATAAAGTGATGAAAAGCCCAAATGTAACGAACTACAACATGCAATAACATGCAACACAATAACTGAGATAAAGTAAAGACAAACACGGAAAAGCAACAAGATAAATTAAGAAACACAATCAGGACGTAAAGAAGTGTTGGGGGATCTGGGTCAGCGGTAATGAGCTGAGCCAGCTGCAGAGCCATCCATCATCCTCATACTTAGCCTTCGTACGGAACCAGGGTATAAATCACAAATCTTTCGTCTTTTGCTGAAATGGGTTTTTACGTTGCTGTTGCATAATTTAATTTAAAGCTCGGCACATTTTAGCAACGGAAACTTCTACGAGGCCAAGCAAACATTCACTTAGGAATAATGGCAGCAAACAAACAAACAGACAAACAAACAAACGGACAAACAGACAGACAAACAAACAAACAAACAAACGCACAAACAACAACAAATAAACAAGCAAACAGACAGACAAACAAAAAGACAGAAAACAAACCCACAAACAAACAAACGCACAAACAAACAAACACACAAACCATCAGAGAGACAAACAAACAAACGCACAAACAAACAGACAGACAGACAGACAAACAAACAAACGCACAAACCATCAGACAGACAAACAAACAAACAAATGCACAAACAAACACACAAACTGTAGCCCTTTTCTCTGATAACAGCGTCTGATTATTCTGCAGCCGCTCACAGGAGATCGACAAATGGAAAACCGACACTGAGCTGCTTTGGACTTTTCCTCCAGTCGCCGTGCGGAGACTGGGTTCACACGGGGGAAGACGATGTCATTTGTTTTGCCTTTCTGTATGAAAGCTCTGATCTCCCCGGGGACCAGAAAACGCAAGCAGACGGTTGCTGGGGAACGACGGCGTGTCTAAGATAAAGCCTGCGTTCTACGCTGTTAAATAAAAGAATGAGTCGGGGAGTTGGGATTTCCTAAACATGGTGAACACAAACCACTGCCAATCACAAAAGTGCATTAGGTCGCACTGCAGCCATGTGGGACTACACAACAGGAGCTTCCCGCGCCTGGTTAAGAGCTTGTTCCTGTCATCATTCATCTCTTCTGGAAACACAGGAACCCTATGGAGCTAGTGCTACGTTCACCCGCGGTCGGTGAGAGCGGCTCTTAGCAGGTCAACGGACACCTCGTCCTGTGCTTCAGAGCGCGTCCGACTGCATCCGTCCACACACGACCTGTCTGCTCTGAAGAACAATCACAATGATTTCATAGCTTCTCCTAAACTGTTCATGACCTGAGTTCTGCTGTCTGCTCTGCACAAGCCTCTGTTGCTCAGTGCTGAGGTCACAGTCGGGCTGGAGTCATATATTTTTTATTCAGAGCTGCTTTTAGCCTTAAAGCTCCACAGCTTAGACGCCGCGACTGAACTCAAGCTGTTCTGTCACTATTTTTCATTTACTTAAGTTGGTAGCAGCAGCTGGTTTACACAAGAAATATGACCCTCAGAGTTCACGCTGGTCAATTGTTTGGCCATGTGGGGAAAACAGTTGTACAGTCACAGCACCATGAATCACTGGACAAATCTGTGATGCAGGCAGTGGTTTCGAAGTGTGTGACCAGAGACGCTGAGTCACGGTGGGAGAAGCTGGACGTGCGTCACAGCCGGTGTCTCCCTCAGCCTCCGTGGGCACTCGCTGGCTGGAATGCGGTCCATCTGCAGGAAGGGCGCTGGCTGATGATGCAGATCCACCAGCTCCACGGGTGCCGGTAATGGAAGGACTTGGAATCGGGTTTGCTTTTCCATCCAAACGGCCTCGGGCTCCTTGGGTTTACACATTGTTTGCTTTCATTGCTACTGAATATAATCCAAGAAAATGAATATATCATTGATTTATGTAGAGAAACTAGATCTCTGCAGAGCAGTTCATTTCAGGCCTTAAATTATCCACAGACTGCGTTATGAATATTTGCAGGACAAATGCTGCAAATCACCGACGAAGCTGCTTCCTGTTCATGCAGAGAGCAGGACACTAACGCTGACATGAATCAATAGCTTCTCTTTAATTCATATGCTCAATAACACCTCCAGCGGACTGTAAAATCAATGTCGATAGGACTCAGAGCGGCTCTGACAACAGGATTCTGGTGAACATGTGCACTTGACTCCCGTAAACACGTCGTGCACTGACAGTAATTCGGGTTCGATCTCATGGCTTAGCTCCGTCCACGTCCCCTTTAACAAACATAAAGCAGGTCAGGAGGTCTGTTAACGCCTGGGAACATTCACAGCACACACGGGACAATGTGAAGGGGAGATGAGGGGATAAAGGTGTGGAGACGTGTGGATCTCAGAGCTCAGAGTCTGACGCCAGTCTGATCATCCACATATGATCCGAGCACTGATTCCTGCAGACAGTCTCCTCTCATCCTCCTGCTGCTGTAGTGTGGAGCATTATGTGCTCCCTCATGTCTACTCTGTGCACCATTGTAAAACTCTATCAACCCCTCAAGTTCAACCACAGCGTGGAGCCAATGTCTAAGTGGTCTCTGGGGAGTTTCCAGGCACATTTACAGCAACCCTCTCCTGCATAACGAGCTTCCGAGTCGGTGGCTTTCACTGTTTTAGTGGCTGGAAGCCCTCGGGCCTGTTCGCTCCCGGCTCATGGCTCCACGTCGTCCAGGTCACGACCAGATGCGAGGATGTGTGGAGGATCTGTGTGTTCGTGGCCTGCGCTGGAGCCAGGAGACCCGCTGCCGCCGCTCCCACTGCTCCCACTGCTCCCACTGTTCCCACTGCTCCCACTGGCTCCCACCGCTCCCACTGCTCCCACCGCTCCCACTGCTCCCACTGCTCCCACTGCCCCACTGCTCCCACTGGCTCCCACCGCTCCCACTGCTCCCACCGCTCCCACCGCTCCCACTGGCTCCCACCGCTCCCACTGCTCCCACTGCTCCCACTGGCTCCCACCGCTCCCACTGCTCCCACTGCTCCCACTGGCTCCCACCGCTCCCACCTCTGCCACCGCTCCCACTGCTCCCACTGGCTCCCACCGCTCCCACTGCTCCCACTGCTCCCACTGCCCCACTGCTCCCACTGGCTCCCACCGCTCCCACTGCTCCCACCGCTCCCACCGCTCCCACTGGCTCCCACCGCTGCCACTGCTCCCACTGCTCCCACTGACTCCCACCGCTCCCACTGCTCCCACTGCTCCCACTGCTCCCACTGCTCCCACTGGCTCCCACCGCTCCCACTGCTCCCACTGGCTCCCACCGCTGCCACTGCTCCCACTGCTCCCACTGGCTCCCACCGCTCCCACTGCTCCCACTGCTCCCACTGCTCCCACTGCTCCCACTGGCTCCCACCGCTCCCACTGCTCCCACTGCTCCCACTGCTCCCACTGGCTCCCACCGCTCCCACTGCTCCCACTGCTCCCACTGCTCCCACTGGCTCCCACCGCTCCCACTGCTCCCACCGGCTCCCACCGCTGCCACTGCTCCCACTGCTCCCACTGGCTCCCACTGCTCCCACCGCTCCCACTGCTCCCACCGGCTCCCATCGCCTGCCACTGCTCCCACTGCTCCCACTGCTCCCACCGTTCCCACCGCTCCCACTGGCTCCCACCGCTCCCACTGCTCCCACTGCTCCCACTGGCTCCCACCGCTCCCACCGGCTCCCATCGCCTGCCACTGCTCCCACTGCTCCCACTGCTCCCACTGCTCCCACCGTTCCCACCACTCCCACTGGCTCCCACCACTCCCACTGGCTCCCACTGGCTCCCACTGGCTCCGCAAGGAAGCGCTCACATAAACACCTGCTTCACTCTGTTACAAATAGCTGCATCGCTTACTTACACCGATAATTTCTCAACAGCAAAGGTATTTTTACATCTTTACTCATATTTCATTTCTGTTCTACTGCCTAAAAACTGGACGACAGAATGAAAAGTTTCCAACGACTGCAAGAAGAAAAAGCTAATTATGCTTCTACTAATTTGCTGGTCCACTGGCAAACTCAAAAACAAATGCTGAGTGTCTTGCTGTAATACAGCATATTAATCAATCCCATAATACTCTAATAAACACACGTCACTCGTGTAATGGATGGCCAGCTTTGCTGCCGGTCGCTGACATTACAGGGCTATTTGTGTCGCGCATGACCTTGTGCTGAACACGCTGGAAGCAAAGAGATGGTGTAAATTACGTGTCGGCAAAGTGCTTTGGCAAACAACGGAGGAGTAATGGTGTGTTTCACGACGAGACCAGACTAGTGCCTCTTATTCACCGGGGCCAATGTGCTGGACACTATTTAGTGCTCGTAAAAAAGGCTTTTGGCTGCTGGCACCGGTCTGAGCTCCTTCACTGAGAGCAGCAGGGTGAAATGTAAATGACTAAACGCACCTGCTGCCAGAACGCGTCCACAACGGGTCCGTCCGATCGGCGCTGACGGTTCGGCTCGTTCCATGAACGAAGCTGGAGTCATGGATTCACACAGGACGCGCCGGCTGTGAGGTTCGGTTCGGCTCGCATCCGACCCGGCAGAATGGAGATAATTCCAGACAAACTGCGGTGAGGGAAACGGGACGCAGGAGGAGGCGAGAGGAGGAGGAACGGGGCGTTTCCAGCTACTACTGAAACACGAGACAACAGCACGTTTATGTCGGAGGAGAGAGGAGGAAGGAAGGACCTGCTCCAAGGAAACATCTGACGGCCGAGGGGCCTCCTCCCTCCGTCCTCACATCTCACCAGTCCTTCTGGCAACAAGCGCTTCATGTTCTATTCACTGACGCTGTCGCCGCTGTTGCTCCAATTAGCAGTCGGCTCCGGCGCCGCGACCGAAGGCTCCTCCGGCGTCTGGAGCTCACGGACCGTCGTTAACTCCTGCCCTGCTCCTCTCGCTCCATCACAACATCATTACCATGGCAACCGCTCCGCTCGCGCCTCCCAGCAACACGCTGAAAATAAAGGGCCTCGGCCTCGTAGGTATTTGCTTCAAAGCGCTTGTGTTGTGCTGTTTGCAAGCGGAGCGGAGGACGTTACACAGAAATCACAATTACTCCACACTCGCTCTAAATTACATGTCCCTCTTGTCATTGTTTTGCTGGATATGGACACAGAGATGAGAGGTGAGGACATGTTTCTCACTTTCTCTTCATTTATCGCTCCACACTTAATTTCAATTCATGTCGTAGGTGCATCCTGTCTCTGTGGAGATTCACCATCTGGCTCTTTGGATTTGGAGGCACTATTAAATATATATATAGAAAATCTGTCTCACAAATCACCGCGGCACCGGGTGTCATGTTGGATTTGTGAACCCGCTGCATGTAACTCCCTTTCACTGATATTACCATTTGGCTGATTTAATAAATGTCAACGGATGGGAGCTTTGTGTTCACAGTGAGCGGGGGATAAAGAGGCTCCTGGAGGAAGCCGGTGACCTCTTCAAGCCTGACGCTGGAGCACAGCTACTTTACTGAGCAAGACTTTGGAGGGTGGAACGAGTCAGGTAGAAAACAACACACATCTGATCCAGTGACACTGGCTCACATCTGGCTGTTTCTGTCTTCGTAGTCCGGGTTCAGCTGTTGAACACGGACCGTTTCTAAAGATGCACAATATACTGATGTTTATGCAACAGTTTGAAATAACCGTTATGAATGAAGACACAATTATTGGATGACATGTTTCAGCTTGTTTGCTAAAAAAAGGCTCCATATTAATGACAGGAAGTAAAAGCCATTAACCATGATTTATGTTCCACTAAGAGAAACACATCAGATGCAAAGTTACTGGTACGTGCCTCTGAATCTGATTGAGTTTCTCCCACGTGCTCACGCTCATCGACGGGCGTCCTGAGCGAGAAGCAGACCAATATATTCTGAAAGTGCAGATGCTGCATAACTGCGGCTGACGCTTGGTAATTGAAGCGGTCCGAGCACCGCCTGCATATCAAACGCCGGCCTCTGTCTAACACATGCTAAATTAAATGAATTAAAAGTGAATGTGTTTGGAGAGCGGCCTCTCAAGCGAAGCCTCCGCACACCGGAGTCTCATATGTAATATTAATACGGGCGCACGGCGCATGCACCTAAACGCATCAGTGCTGCAAACGAGCAGGACTCAGTGGAAGCTCCTCCGCCGCACGGCCGAGCGCACACGGACGCCAGCCGAGCGTGAAGCCGGCTCCACCGGGCTTTTAGAGAGCGGCAGCTCCCTGATTGGACCAGCGTGAGACTCGTCATCACGGGCCCGACAGGGGGCGCCGTCGGGCGTCCGCTCCTCAAACGGGCCCGGTTCTGTTTGGGACGATCCACCTCATTGGACATGAAGAGCGAGCTGCAGAACGTCCTGCAGGCGGCATCTGGTCACGGGCTCGGATCCGATCAGAACCGGAGCCTCAGAACCCAACACCTGCTGCACAATGTGCCACCAGGCACTCAGGACACGCACGCGTCCGTCATCGGGGCTTCTGTCATGGAATTAGGTGAAATGCTAAATACTAAAACGTGGGTTCCTCGCTGGTTGTCACCAGTGGCAATTAGAGAATATTTCATCATCTCTGCTCTGATTTACAGTCATTCGTCTGTTTCACCAGAGGAGCAGCGCAACGTGAAGCGAAGCCCTCAGCCCTCAGGTGAACTAGCAAAAACACACGAGTTTTCAGCGGAGTTTTACTTTAAGACACGCAACCATGACAGCGGTGACCTTAAAGAACAGAGACCCTGAACGGACGGGGCCGCGTTGCCAGCGAGCATTTATTCAGGAAACAGAATGGATGAAAACATGGATGGACAAATCCACCTCCCACCAGCACCAGTCACATTCTACTCCCCAGTCATGAGCTCTTAGCTTCTATTCATCAGAGCCTCAGACTGTGAGGGTCCCAGACATGCATTATTGAGCTCCCGTCTGACTCATCCTGCTTCACGGGGACACGCTGCAGCCCAGGCCTCCCTCTTCTGCTGCGCGTGTCTTCCGTGTCCCCCGCATCCTCCCTCCTCGTTCCCTTTGTACCTCGTTTCCTACACTTTGCTGTGTTCTGCTTCCTCGTGCTCCTGATTCTCTCCGTGGGAGGGGTGCAGCGAGGAGATATACGTGGGAAGCACATCTGGGTTACTCATGTGCAGCAGCGATAGTGGAGTGTGCGTGCGAGTGGGTGGATCGGTGTCAGTGTGTGTTTCCACATGCATATGTGTGTGTGGGTGTTTTCATGTGCGGCAGTGATACGGGGAAGCATCAGCCTTTTGGGCTTCGTGTGAGCCTCTCCCTCGCGTGGCGGCGTCTTAAAGCTGCTTAGCACCGCATCTCTGTTCCTCCTCCTCTCGCTCCACGTCTGTGTCTCCCGTTGGCTCGCTCTGCACCGATTCCTCGCCACCACAGTCCAGAGAGAGCTGGACGGGAGCCGCATCCGAGGAGGTGAAGGCTGTGTACGGTGTGTTTGTTGGGAGGCCGTTGCACAGCTCAGACGTCAAGCTGCCGCGTGATGGAAACAGAGACACTTGATTTGTTAGGACATGGAGGACGAGCGCTATTGGTTTTAGAAGAAAACAGCTCTAAGCTATACTACCTCATTAAGACGGGTCATACATATTTAAGGCTTTAGTATTTAGGACATGCAGTAATCTGATTTGCAGCTTAGTACAAATGCAAACTCAGAAGCAAAGCAGAGGAAAGAAACTATAGGCAGAAAGATGCTCCAAGTTACACAGCACAAACCCACAACTGCTTGACTTTCATTATATGTAAAGAGCTGCACGTCAGGTCTGTGTGAGCATCAGAACCACAGATTAGCTGGTTCGTTCATACAACAGCATTAAAGCTTTGTGTCGCCTTGATGAACTATGTACAGAGGCTTGGAAGAACTATCATTATCCTATGAAAACACTCATTATCACTTGGCCCCTGTGACGCTGCTCAGAGGGAGGATTTACGAGTCTAACAGCAGATTATATCTACACACCGGTTCCTATTCTGCAATAAGTCCTATTAAAAAAGAGATTTATTAATGACTGCGCAGCCACAGAGGTGAAGTATGATTTAGAAATAGATGATTTAGAAGTCTCAGCACAGACTGTTTGTGATGCAGTGTTTGCAGTCAGTCGTGTGGTCCAGGCCTGCGGCCGCACGCGCCTTCGCTCGGCGTTCGTTAGTCCGATGTCCAGCATCCAGCGAAGGCACGTTCTGCAGCCGGAGCCCAGTGACAGGACGCGCTGCTGCAGCGCCGCGCGTGCGACGGGCCGCGTGCGAGCGAGGGTGCGTCTGCGCTGCGCCGCACGTGTGCAGGAGCGGCAGAGGCGTGAGCTGACGCTGAGCGGGTGCGACGGGCTCCGCGTGCGCTGCTGGCGACGCGCTGAGGAAAAGCTGCAAAGAGGCTCCGGCGCACGAGGAGCGGAAGGAAGCGAAGCGCTGAGGACGGGTCAAAGGTGACGCTGAGCACAATGTTGGACATTCTATGAGCACAGCTCTGGACGAAGCGGCGGTTGCTGCGTGGCCACAGAGCGGATGCGGCTGATTGGGACGCGTGAGGCCACACACAGAACTGGTGCAGTACGAGAGCTCAGCATCATGGACGTAGGAGCCACAGCCTGAGGGGGAGTCTGGCTTCACGCAGCCGTATTAGCATATGAGAAACCCCATATTAAGCGCATGTGCTGCCTTCAGGAAGCAGGCTACTGACATTTAGAGGAGCTGGGAGCTGTACAGTAGGTGACTGTGCAGCAGTTACTGTGTGGACGGAGCCACTTAGACTAACAGAGTAAAGACATTAATGCAGTAAGAGTCACCTGTTCTCCACAACCTAGTGAAGGGTTCAGCCCTACAAACACAGACTCCACCTACAGTATACTGTATGTTACACTTAATGCATGTGCTGAAGCTGGCTGATGGATACATGTGCTCACGGGGGAGGATGAAAGTCAGGCCACAGCGTAATGAAGGGCACGCATGTGCATCGACACATGATGAAGCTCAGAGGAAGGTAGGAAACGTAGAGGTAATGCAGCGTAAACAGTCTGTCCGTCCTGGCCTTCAACCTTCGCCGTGCTGCTGCTTCGTACCCAGGTGGCCGCCCCCTGCTCGCCGCTGACTAATGGCCCCGGTGGAGCGGCCCACGACTCCATCCATCACGGCTGCACTGCTGCAAGTGCTGCACAAACAGATGCACGGCTGCACGTGCACTCAGGGCCACGCCCGTTGGTGCATGGACCTCAGCCAGCGGACCGTGCATAACGCACGCCTTTGATGTCTGAAGAACAAGCTTCAGAGAAGTGGGTCACGTTACCAGAGAACATCCAAACGCGTCCGTGTGACTCATTTATTACCGTTAGGCTGTCAGTCAAGCCTCACGTCTCCTCATCCATCTCCTCCAGCCAGCTCCCCCGCCACTGCCTGCATAACGCTACGTTCAGCATCCACACCTCACTTATGCAGAGGCTGTGATCACTATTCAACAGGCACCACAGCACAGCAGCAGATAGAATAATATCAGATAGACGGCGATAAGGGGACTGAGACCAAGACGAGCAGTGAGAAATGGAGGTACGAGTGGAGCAGGGGGGTCGAGAAGGGGGTTATCAGGACGCAGACAGATAAGAGAGGAGGAGAAGGAGCCAGATCACAGATGGGACAGGGTGCGAGATGCAGCAGAGACGGGAACAGTGCGAGGAGCTAAACAGGGAGAGACGGATGGAGCAAGTTGTCAAAACACAACACTAATTGGCCAGAGTTTGAGAGGAGGCTGCTACAATCCCCTGCATCTGCACTTCAGCATTGTGTTGGGAGAGAGAGAGAGAGAGAGAGAGGGAGAGAGAGAGAGAGAGAGAGAGAGAGAGAGAGAGAGAGAGAGAGAGAGAGGGAGAGAGAGAGAGAGAGAGAGAGAGAGAGAGGGAGAGAGAGAGAGAGAGAGAGAGAGAGAGAGGGAGAGAGAGAGAGAGAGGGAGAAAGAGAGAGAGAGAGAGAGAGCGAGCGAGCGAGCGGGTCAAACATGAAAGTGCAAGCCAAGCAGACATCACAGGAGCAGGAACGTGTCCGGACCAAAACGCTCCCCACCCGCTCCTGCTGGGACCTTATTAGCAAAATCTTCAGCCGTAATCAGATTTGAAGAGTGAGCTTTGATTTGATCAAAATGAAGGACGGCTCTGTTCTGAGCTCTGCGTCGCTGCCTTGGGTGGTTCTTGATGTTTGTGCTTATTGACAGGAAATTAGTCAAACTACTTATCAGGCATCTCTCCTGCTTTGTTCAACTTTAACAAAGGACACTGCAGCTCTGCATAATAAACACTTATTCAGAAGGTAGTGATCAGGATTCCTCTGTCTCCTGTCAGGGAGTTTCTCAGTCATCGCTGTGGATCATTTCCAGGTTTGTTGTGACTGGATTGATGCTATGTACTGTACGTATGCTACATCGGCCCCAGAAGCCACACACTCGCTGAGCTGGAGCCTGAGTGCTGCACAAGCGTCGGTGAGAAATGTTCCAGAGTGAATCACTCAGAGGTAAAGCCAGGTGTTCAGGCTCTGCATCTCTCATCAGTAATTAAGAGTGGAACCCTCCGGCCCGAACAGAGGAAAAGATGGAGGGAGAGCGAGGGAGAGCGAGGGAGTGCGAAAGAGAGCGAGGGAGAGCGAGGGAGAGCGAGAAAGAGCGAGAAAGAGCGAGGGAGAGCGAGGGAGAGCGAGAGAGAGCGAGGGAGAGCGAGGGAGAGCGAGAGAGAGCGGAGAGCGAGGGAGAGCGGGGGGGGGGGGGGGGGGGGGGGGGGGGTTCTCTACTGCTCTGCCTGGAGATTTGTGAAGCGTGACTCACACCGGCCCCGTGTCCCATTTATGCTGATTTCTGAAATGCATAGTCACTTCCCTCTTTCTCTCTCTCTCCCTTTCACTCTCTCTCTCGCTCGCTCGCTCGCTCTCTCCTACCACCTGGAATCAATAACACTTAAGTTCCTCAAAGTCACATCCGATGCAGCTTGTGCAGTGTTCCAGCACCTCTTTCATCAGATCACACACAGAGACTCAATTGTCACTGCTCAGTAACCATCAATTTCTTTTGAATGCTGCTGGAACAAGTGGAAGTTTAACCCACTTTTAAAACCATTAGTTGTGGCATATAGTGTCATTTTCTTGTCTGTCATGGAGAATGACACCACAGCGTATTGAATTTAGGTGCGCTCTGAGAAAAGCCTCTCCTCTTTGGAGCAGATGCTGAGTGAAAGCACACGTTTCCCTCTCCTGCCCACTTCTGCTGCCTTTGTTATTTAGTTTCCCAAGTGAAAACCAACAAAAAAGGTGATGAAACATGGAGCTGACAGAAGGAGAGCGATGCACAGAACACAGGGATGCCGTAAAATACAGCACAGGCTTCCTAAAGCTCACAGCTGCTGTGGGGACGACTTTAAAGGTATAATACGCAGACTTTTTGTTTACATAGCTGCTCCAACGTGTATCAGGATCATGGAAAAGCGGAGAGCGTTAGGAAGAAAGTGGGAAAAAAGCCCAGAGTTGATGTGTGAAGAGCCTAAAGAGCGGAAGGAGCGGCGACGCGCCTCCTAATGCTGCTCCCCGAGGAGCGGCGGCGCGCCTCCTCTCATGCACAGGGTGCACGCTTCAAACGCTCACAAGCGCATATGCTGGAGGTGCACGTGCATTGTCCTTAAGCTGCAAACAGGCCGGCGTTTCCCAGCGCTCGCCTCCTGATGAGAGTCACTGGGCAGAGACTCACTGTCCATCTGCTGAGAGGCAATTATTAAATTATTGAGCCGTTCAGAGTATTTAAACTTTCATGGAGTGCCATTAGCTTTCAAGCAGCAGAAGTAGACTGGAAACGGCAGCCGGCTGATGAACGCTGGGGACGGATGGGAGGGAGGAGGAGGCACGGACGCCCACACGCGATGCCGGCTCCGCCTCCTCCTCCTCATCGTCTCCTCCTCCTCCGCCTCCTCTCTCCACATCATCGCCTCCTCCTCCTCCTCCTCATCATCCACACATCCTCCTCCTCCTTGTCATCATCGCCTCCTCCTCCTCATCATCATCATCGACACATCCTCCTCCTCCTCCTCCTCTCTCTCCGCACCTCCCCCCTCCTCCTCATCATCATCATCGACACATCCTCCTCCTCCTCCTCATCAACCACACATCCTCCTCCTCCTTGTCATCATCGCCACCTCCTCCACCTCCTCATCATCGCCACCTCTTCCTCCTCCTCATCAACCACACATCCTCCTCCTCCTTGTCATCATCGTGACCTTCTCCTCCACCTCCTCATCATCGCCTCCTCCTCCTCATCATCATCATCGACACATCCCTCATCCTCCTCATCAACCACACATCCTCCTCCTCCTCATCAACCACACATCCTCCTCCTCTTTGTCATCATCGCCACCTCCTCCACCTCCTCATCATCGCCACCTCCTCCTCCTCATCATCATCGCCACCTCCTCCTCCTCCTCTCTCTCCGCATCCCTCTCCTCTTCCTCCTCCTAGTCATCATCGCCACCTCTTCCTCCTCCGCTGCCTCTTCGTTTTCGTGGTCTTTGTTTGTTCACTTTGCACTTTGAGCTCTTTACATTTAGACATCTGCACCAACACGCAGCCACTTCAATCTGAATTATCCTCTCAAGCATTTCTAAAGTTTCTGCTCCCTCTTCATGAAATAATAACAGATTGTGTCAGAATTTTATATCTAAGCTCAGTTTGGCTTTTTTACCCTTTAAGCTTCTTCCTGTCTGACACTGTTTTGCAGCTCATCAGAGTTCTCCTCTTACACCGACTGCAGCTTGTTTTCCTGTAGATATTTATTTGATTCTTTAAGTCGAGTGTTCAGACGATTGACCGTCGTCTTTGAGGTGGAGGCAGAAACGCTGGGTTCAGCTACTTAAACATGTAACTCGTGTGACAGAGGCCGTTTCTGAGTTGGTGCCATAGTAATTATTATTTACTGATTTGTAAATTGCTTTTTGAGTCTCACAGAGCTTGTAAGCAAACTCATTCCTCTGTTAAGTGTCTGTTCAAACTACTGTAGCACTAACTGCACCAGAGCTGAAGAGTTAATAGTAGTTGATCTAATGACGTGGTGGGAAACGGGCAGCGATGTTTATTTCCTGTTTCTTGACATTTAGTGTTTTTTTCTGACCTGTTGTTGATTATTACTGTGCTTGTTTAGTATGAGACAGCAGGAAAACGTATGAGCGAGGGGGTAGAAAAGAGAAGACAGAACAGCTTCATAATGGCCTGTCAGCAAATGCTAAAGGATGGCTATTAGCGAAACACCACTTTACAACTTCATCAATATTTCAGCAGCGAGTCAAAGGCTCAGCACCAGCACCACACGCTCCCTGAACTCCTCCATCTTCCTCGCTCCCTTCACTGCTTTTATCGAAGTGTTATTACGAGTGAAATCTAATCAGGCCGAACAGCTGAGCGCCAGGAATCTGGAGCCGGGATGAATGCGACTCTCTGTATGCAAAACCTGGGGCTCCAAACTGAGAACACGAGGCCTGAGTTCCAGTCGCTGTGACCAGGGTTTAACCCTCGCATCACCTCCCGTGACGCCGCTGCCAGCGCTCGTCCCAACCAGGCTTTTTCTGTGATCGCTCCCCCAGCGTTCGCTCAACTTGTTTTAGGGTCTCTAATATTCGTGAGCCTTATCGATTTGCCTGCAGCCACTTTGGGAGCAGGCCGCCCCGAGTGAATGAGAGAAATTACCCGCAACACTGAACAAATTAAACAGCCATTTGCTCTGAGCTGGAGCCGGCCTCAGTACAGCAACCAAGCAGCAAATCCAAATTTTCTGGTCAGTCCAGGATACGAGGCCTCCACTCCCATCTCAGTTTCCCCCTCAGAGGACAGATAAACAGCCTCAGCTGCATTTACGCTGGCTTCCCTCATAGGGATTGAGGATAAAAGCGTCAATCCTCTCTAATTGGTCACACCTATGCTGAGAGGGACGTAGCAGGTATTATTCAATAGGCAAGGGGCCTTTCATCAAGACAAATTATGGAAGGGGCTGAGCTCGTTCAGCGAGGCAGAGTAACCACACATGTGTATATCTACAAATTCAATTAACAGCAGTTTTATCTGAAATGAGGAGCCGTGATCAAAAGATGAGCACATGACCGATGCACCTTCATTATCAAAACAAACTCTACATTAGCCAGTCACAGCGCAGGGTCAGAGGCAGCAGGCCAACAGGAAGCACACGTCATGACCCGCCACCCAAGATGGCGGATCGGGTCTAGGTGGTTCGTTTGGACCGAGTCAGAGCCAGAGAGAACCAAGGTCAAATGAAAACGAGTCCTTTTAATCATAACACGACTGGACAAACCAAAAGCCTATTCAAAGCAGGCACCGAAACAGGAGGACTTAAATGACATCAGTTAAAGCAGAAAACAGCACACGAGAGCCAGGGGGCTGTGGTGCTATGATGCTATGGAGGCTAGAGGGGGGGTCCTGACAGGCACCGGTCAGTCCAGCTTCCTAATTAATCGCTAATTTACATTTTAGCTGCTTATGGATTTTTACATGAATTATGCTGTTAAATCCCAAAACCCTGAACGAGGGCAGCGGATTCCACTCATCAGATGTGAAGATGGCAACATTAAAGGAATGCAAAGAGCAGCACGCAGCAGCAGGCACACGTCAAAGAGTAGAGAAAAGAGGAGGATGATCTACAATCTGTCAGATTGGAACAAATTAAGACTAGTAAGATTTATGGCTGGTGTTTAATGTTATAAGCTTCTAAGGTTTTATTTACCTCTTCTCTCTTTACATGTGAGTAAGTCAACAAGACGAGTGATGTAAGCGTGACTGATACTTAACCAGCTGACAGGTAGCATTACAACAGCAGCTGATCTGTGTTTACTGCAGCCAGCTACAACTTAATGGAATGACATCATTAGAAATGTCTTGAAATGCTTTGGTGACAACAAAAACAAGTCGCAGCTTGTGAGGTTTTTGTTCCACTTGTCCCTTGGTTGTGGCTTTTTTCCGTCTTTAAATTGTCAAAGGCAGAAAAGCTAGAGTTTAGCATCAGACCGTGAAGTGCTCCGTCGCACACTAAAACATGCTGTAACACAGCATGGGGACATGCCTTCAGCACCACACAGAGTGGACAGCTGCAGCGGAGTGTCAGCACTCTGGACAGCTCCCTAAATGTTGCACAGCTCTACAGCTGTCGCTTCTCAGTGCAGAGCGAAGCAGCGATGGTTCGCTAACACGCGACGTAGCATACTGCACCAACAGGACACTGGTTCATGGAACATGTAACAGTAGCTGCACACAGTCTGAGCCTTTTAGAGCCTTTGTCTTTGATCTAACTACACACATACCAACGAACCTAATGGCTGCGCACAAAAGACTTTTGAACAGACATTCATTTCTGTGTAGGGAGAAAGTGATGCTCATGACTTGCTTTTAAATTAGACGTCTCTGCATGCAATCATCTCCATGGCAATCTTCTCATTACTACGGTCTCTCCTCTGTGTAACTGGAAATGGCCTCTTACAGTTGCACGGCGCTGCCAGTCAGAGCTCGTCATCCTATTTATCAATACAGCGACTATATTACAATAGCAACCCAGATTCCCAGACACCAGGCTCCTCCCAGCAGCTGCTGCACTTACTGTAGAACACAGCTACAAATTTACTACCTACTGTACCTAAAAATGGCAAAGAAAGAACTGGAACGTCAGAACCGATGGATCTGTAGGACTGTTACTCAGATGCTAGTGTGTGTGTGTGTGTGCATGCGTGCGTGTGCATGCGTGCGTGTGCGTGCGTGCGTGCATGCGCGTGCCTCTGCTTGTGTGTGCATGCGTGCGTGTGCGTGCGTGCATGCGCGTGCCCCTGCTTGTGTGTGCATGCGTGCGTGTGCATGTGCGTGCGTGCATGCGTGTGCCTCTGTGTGTGTGCATGCGTGCGTGCGTGCATGCGTGTGCCTCTGCTTGTGTGCGTGCATGCGTGTGCCTCTGTGTGTGTGCATGCGTGCGTGCGCGTGCATGCGTGCGTGTGCGTGCGTGCATGCGTGTGCCTCTGTGTGCGTGCATGCGCGTGCCTCTGTGTGTGTGCATGCGTGCGTGTGCGTGCGTGCATGCGTGTGCCTCTGCTTGTGTGTGCGTAAAGGACTCGACCTTGAGGAGCTGTCAGGTGGTGGAAGGCTGGAGAGGGGCAGAGGCCGAGCTCGGAGGGCCGTTTAATCGCCCACTGAAGCGGCGCCCGCTCGCCCTCTCGCCGGCGCGGCCCTGGGCCTCCTCCAGCTCGCTGAGCACCCGCGGGACAGCTCATGCACACACCCAGCAGCTCAGGGCGGTCCCATTTGCAGTATTTAGAAGTTTATATCTTCCTCCTCATCTCTCCTTATCTGGTGTGAGTAATGCTGGACGTGATCCAGCAGCGCCAACGGTTGCAGCACTGTCAGTTCTGGGAACGGGAATAAATGATGTCCGACGCACAAACTGCAGCAATAAAGGGAGACGCATGGTTAAAGCAGGCAGAGACATAAACACGGCCCAGTTCTGATGCTCAGGTGGTGGACAGGGGTCAGTAAAGCACGTCCAGCTTCCTGCAGTCCAGTAACATAGGATGAGGCTGCGTGGTGAAACCCACCCATGCTTTTAGGCGAGTCGTGCTGCTCTCACTCATACGAAGCCACAAACGGCACACTGACAACACACATACGCAGCGTTGCATAATTATACCCCACTGAGTAAAGGATGCGAGATAAATTACATAAACAGTGGATTAACCTCTCTGTGCCACACTTGGCACTGGAATGAGAGAATATCTGTGTTGGTTGTGTGTCGGCATCAGCGCGGTGATGTCAGAGCCATTAAATGATGTGATGAGACGCCGCTAGAGATCCTCATCTCATCAGATGCTTAAAGGAATCTCTTACACCAACACTGAGATTGTGTTAAAACACTTGTATCAACATATGCAGAGTGAAGCTCCTCTTGTTGTCAGCAGGTGAAATGTAACACAGCACCGACGAGGTGAGAAGACTTCACCTTGACTTCTGCGAGTGCGACACTGTTCGACTCCTTCGACTCTCGCGACATTCAACCTCTAAGCCTTTTGTAGACGACACCATCCTCCTAAACACCTCTAAATCTTCTTTCCTTTGAGGAAAAGTTTCATTTTAGACATTTTGCAGGACTGAACTCATAAAAATAAACTCACTTTAAAACCGGATCCTTCAAGAGTCTTTGCTCCTGAACAGACTTTTCCTTGTCTTTCAGTCAGACTCACCCACACCTGATGTTCATCACATCCATCACTAAAACAACCACTTAGTCCACAAATAGGTTCCTGACCAGAATCTTTGTTTCCATAGAGCTTCGACTGCTTCCTGTCCATCATGACGCGTCTGATCCTCTCTGATCAAACACACGCCTGTTGGAAATCAGCTGATGGGCCGTCACTGTAGCTGAGGACAAACTGATGCCATCACCGTGGAACAGGCTGAATTCAAACACCGCCTGTTCATCTCTGCTGCGCTTTAGTGCTGCATTTTGCGAAGCCTCAGACTAGGTGAGAAACTGAATTGAAGGTGCACTGCCTTAAACAGCAAGCTTGGATGCTTGGATGCTGAGCCGGATCCTCCTCATTCAGGCCCGTGTGATGACGTCGCTCTCGGCGGTGGCGCTGGAATCAAGCTGCTGTCTGTTCACTACAAACCCAAGGCCTTCGTGCCTCTCGGCTCATCACGCAGCCCCGTTCAGCGCCTGCAGTCAACACTCGCTTATTGACTGTAGCTCCCACCTCTTGGCCATGTCTCACACCCTCAGAAGCTGCTCCCATTCTCTCGGGAGCACGGAGCTCCTTTTATGTCTTTCACTAGAATCTCTGTGGGCTGTTGTGCTCCTGGTGAGGCCTTGCCCAGGATGAGGATGTATTAGTCACACACAGGTTGCACTCACACACTTTTGAATTAATGCCAGTGAGCAGAAGAGTACCTCACAAAATACTGAGTGGAGGCGAAGGCGCGAGTCTAGTTAAAGCGATGCAGATGAGTGTGTCTATTTCCCCTTTATGCTTGGAAGTGTGTGTGGATCCTAGAAGCTTTGCACCAACAATGTGTAGTGTCTCATGTCCCTTGTTATGAGGTCACAGCGGCTCCTTGTTCCGGTTGAGACGGAGGAAAAACTATTTACTGTTGAGTTAAACAACGCGAGGAAAGAGAGAAAACGTCTGAGGGCATTTAATGATTGATTTTACTTGAGTAACTTTGCATATTGAGGTTTTATCTTTCTGCTCGTTTTATATCTGGACTCTGCTTTGCAGCCTCACACATTGACAGGGTGCAGTACTTGGAAATGTGGTGCTTGATGTGAAGGAAGGAGTGAAGAAACGCCTGGATCTGTAAGATTCACGGTGGGAAGGTTCTATTTTTCTCTTGATGTCAAAGCAAAGGGAAGATAATTACAGTGGTCGCGAGGTCTGTAATTATGAAGCTGCTCCGTGAATTCGCCTTCACCGAACGTACACATGCTACAACAAGGCAAAAGGGAGCTTAAAACAGGTGTGAATTCAGCATTTTTCATTTGAATCACCAAAATATTTTCTGAAAACACCCAACGTCCGTTAGTCGTTAGTTGGTAGAGGGTCAGAGGCTGCTGAACAGTTGGGCTGTTTCAGATCCGACTCCCGACTGATGCTGAGCTGCTCTTTATAATGAGCAGCGCGTGTTCTGATGCAGGAGACGCCTCTCTGACCGTCGAGGCCTAAAGAACCCGACCTGTGACGGTCCAGACCCTCCTTTGGTTCCGGCTCATCAGGAGAACTGGTCCAAAAGCGCAGCTTACTAGTCACACTTTGCCTCTGGAACCTGAGCCCAGCAGCTGAGACGTGGCCTGACACAAACACCTGCACCCGGGTCCCGGCGCCGCGTGAAGCCTCAACTCAGGCGGTTCCTCAGGCACAAACATCAGCAGCACCGAAACACAGACGCAGCGGCGCCGCCGCTCCGTCTCCACAGCCGCGGTGACGCCGCGGCCCGAAGCCCGTTACACAGCATGAATCCTGCTGTTTGGACACTGCTGCATCCTGAAGGAGGAGCGGAGATTGGTGCTTCCTCACCCTGAGCCACAACTGGACCCACCTGAACCAGCTCAATGTCACGCGCTCAGTTTGAACACATTGATCCAGTATCAGAGCTGGAGCCGTGATGGACTCGGTCTGAGGCGACTGATCAAACGCATCCAGCAAAGCAGCCGTTTGCTTCACGCGACACGTGTGAGGCGTTGGTTTGACTGATGAAGCTGCAGTGCTGCCTCCGTCCGTGCTCGTATCGGTCTCACTAGCAGAGATGAGAACGCTGTCGGCTGACGTTCGGCCAGAACCCCAGCCAGTCCGCTGGCGCTGCAGGGTCGGAACCAGAACCCACACCAGCCCGCTGGCGCTGCAGGGTCGGAACCAGAACCCGAGCCAGCGGGAGCAGCAGACCTCCGCTGGCGCTGCAGGGTCGGAACCAGAACCCAAACCAGCCCGCTGGCGCTGCAGGGTCGGAACCAGAACCCGAGCCAGTCCGCTGGCGCTGCAGGGTCGGAACCAGAACCCGAGCCAGTCTGAGCAGCAGACCTCCGCTGGCGCTGCAGGGTCGGAACCAGAACCCGAGCCAGTCTGCTGGCGCTGCAGGGTCGGAACCAGAACCCGAGCCAGCGGGAGCAGCAGACCTCCGCTGGCGCTGCAGGGTCGGAACCAGAACCCGAGCCAGCGGGAGCAGCAGACCTCCGCTGGTGCTCACGTGCAGAAAGAATGCGGCGCCGCCGAGTGTGAAGGCGCCATCTGGCAACGCTGAACCCACTCAGAGCTGGAGACCAGTCACTAGTTTCTGTGCCATCGCTTCCTGATCTTGTGTTTTCTGCTGTTGCTTTTGTGCTCGCTCTCTTTTGCTGCTGTTTTCACACATTTGACTTGGTGGTTGTTTCTCACATTGTAAAGTCTTTCTATCGTTCCTGAACATCCGGCGACGCGACATTTGAAACACTGGGACAGGAAGTGACCTGTAGACGTCACCACGCTCCTCAGACTCAAACACCCATGTGTTTTAAGGATTCTGGGAAATTAACATTTTTATCCTTGTTAATTCAAGGATAAATCCAAGAATTCAAACCTTTCTGACAAAACCTTCAAACCATCGTCATGAGCTTCTTTCTTTCTTTCTTTCATTTAATAAGTGACAACATCATCGCCTTTTAGGTTTCGTAGATTTTTCCTGTAAACAGTCTCAGAATTTCTTTTCTGTTGAGCTGAAGGTTCAACTTTCTTCTTACTAATATTTCATTCATGACTTTTCTCCTCTGTTACACGTTGTGATGTTTTATATCTATGAAATGTTGAAGCCCACGTCACATTTCCCAGAAGCTTTTCTTCCTCCTCAACAATGCATCATCATTTAGATTAGCATCTTAGCCCAAGGAGGAGAGAATGTTCATTAACCTCCCCAACGACCCTTTCACATCATTTGCATTTGGCTGAAGTGGCCAATTGGCTCCTTCCATGAAGCAGCGCAGACACAGTTTGAAGGCGGAAGAAGGCAAATGGGGAGCGGAGCAGCGCGTTCCAGAACATGAGAGTGAACTTTTACTAAAATCCTTCCTGATCATAGGATTAGATGGAGGAGGACGGGCGCTCAGACATTTAGGGTTACTGGAATGAAATGGGCCAGAACAACAGGCTGCAGGAAAACATCTAATGTCTGGAAGAGACTTGAATTAACACCTGACCTAGACTCTGCTCTGCCTCAGTCTGATGGAGGTCCTCTTAAATCAAAACGTGCAGGAAGAGTGGCTTCAAGCCTTTAGTTTTACACTGAACATCAAAGTGCACGGACTGGTCTATGCTGCAGATGTGTGTGTGTGTGTGTGTGTGTGTGTGTGTGTGTGTGTGTGTGTGTGTGTGTGTGTGTGTGTGTGTGTGTGTGTGTGTGTGTGTGTGTGTGTGCGTGCGTGTGTGTGTGTATAAGCACGCTGCAGATGTGTGTGCGTGTGCGTGCGTGCGTGTGTGTGTGTGTGCGTGCGTGCGTGTGTGTGTGTATAAGCACGCTGCAGATGTGTGTGTGTGTGTGTGTGTGTGTGTGCGTGCGTGCGTGCGTGCGTGCCTGCGTGTGTGTGTGTATAAGCACACTGCAGATGTGTGTGTGTGTGTGTGTGCGTGCGTGCGTGCGTGCCTGTGTCTATAAGCACGCTGCAGATGTGTGGGGGAGGGCCAGGCTGAGGCAGGGACAGATGTGCTCCACTGGGCCCCCGCCCAGTGCGATCGGACGGAGCTGCGCTGATGCAAGTGGCCGCTCACACTAAGCCTCTTAGGGCTGATTCAAATGACACTGGGCCAGAGCCGCTGGCCCGTGTGTGCACATCTGCATCTGTTTGGCTGTGTCTAAATGCCTCTGGGGGAGGCAGAGAGTGTGCACGCGTCCATCTATGCACATTCATGCAGCAGGACGGCGCAGACTCAGCTTTACTGCCGCCGCCGTATCAGGGAGGAGGCTGGAACGAGATGCTGCAGATTAGATGAGACATCGATGATGGTTTACTGATATGAATTAGACAGAGACGTGCTGGAGACGCAGCCTTTCCAGTATGTGGATTTAGATTGAGATGGGATATGATGCACAGTATCTATAATTCAAGAGCCAAGTGTCTTAGACGCTGGGTCAATATGGAAGCAGAAGCAATGATCCGTAAGATAATCCTGTGGTGTTCGCTCACATTTCCCTGCATTCATCCTGCAATATTATCTTAAACGAGCATAATGTGACTGTTGCAAACGCACACATATAGTTAACACACACACAGATGCAGCGTACAAGCTGTGCGGCGGCTCCCTGGTCGATGTGTTTTGAGCGTCGGCTTCCCATTGTTGGTGCAGCCGTTTTCCAGCTGAGCCCCTTCAGCTGCACTCGTCCGCCGCTCGGGCCCTGCTCAACAAACCTTTAGCTCATTTATTTGAGCCTCGCCTCCGCCGGCAGCAGACCGACGGCGAGCCCCTCCAAGCTGACGCACAACAGGAAGGAAGCTGCAGGTGCAGAGTCCAGCGAGCGGCCGCGTGGCTTCATTGGGGCTTGAAGGATCGGCCCTCGTGTCCTGTCTGGTTGAAGCTGCTGCTCATTAAATGACTCAAGCGGCTGATAATCAAACTTGTTGTTCAATGAGGCCGCGCACGTCAGGAAAAGCACTGGTGAAGCTAAATGACACAATGTACTGTATTAATATTTCAAAAACACAATTAGCCTGTAAAATTACACAACTGCTAGCCATTCATAAGCATAATTAGCCCGTTTAAAGTTCATTCATCTGGTGTCTGGACTCCACTGCCTCCCTCTGCGCCTCACGAGCATCATCAAACCCAGCCGCCAGGGTTCTGTTCTGGCTTCAGCTCCGGTCGGACCTGTGGCAGGTGAAAACACGGCACACGTGCACAACCACGCTCACGTGAGACCGTGGTGATACGGTCCACAACCCCTGGAACTGGAACCACGAGGACCCCCCTCTGGGCTCTGCTTCAGTCTATTGGACGGAGGCGTCGCTGCATCTCGCTGGACGACGCCCTCCCTGCACTGAGGCTTCAACCCGCATCCAGCAAAGCTGCGTCCTGGACGGAGGATCATCCGCCACTTCCTCACCATCCCTGGAACACGCCTAAACAGACCAACCAGACACTGAGACCAGAGGAGAGCCAGCCTGGAGCCCAGTGTTCAGCCTGACCTCTCCCCCTGAAACAAGCAGATCCGCACAAACCCACACGCCATCACATTCCAACCGAGAAGCTCCGATTATCACACGATGACGTGACCACGGCTCTGTTACTGGTCAAGATAAGCGCTACAGTTCACCATAAACACATCAGAGTCACGACAGAAGCAGGAGGTGACAGTGGCTGAAAGGTTCACAACATGACGGCACCTGGAGCGCATCAACCAAACCTGCCTCACCTTCTTCCACTCACGACGTGAAACAACCTGCTCCTGTAATTAAATCCTTCTTCCTTCAGGCAAGTTGACAATTCAGCATGTAAACAGGTTGTACCCACAGTTCACGTCCTTTGCTAAATGGCTCCTGACGTACAGTGTTGAAGGGATTTGTCAAAGCTCCCTGTTAATTGGTCCTGTTCAATCACAGCCTCAGCGAAACGCAGCCAAGAGACATAATGAGAGCGCGCGAGTGGTTACGTGACATGGATTCAGCCGGAACCTCGTCTCATTCACAGAACCACAACTCATTACATGCATTATTGACCTGATGCAAAAGCCGAGTCAACCGCTGCTCGGAAAGTTTGGGCTCTGAGAAAAGTTGCAGGCGAGAGCGAATTGTTCCACCGAGGTTTAACCGATTTCCCTTGTACAGCCTGTAGGTGAGACGCAGCGAGGATGACAGCTGCTAAGTATATTTTAATTCATCCGCCAGCACTTATAAATTTAAGACTCGGCTTCAATGAGCTTCTCTCACTTGCTGTCACAGGATCATGAGTTCACCAGGACTCATTGTAGTGCTGCTTTTAATCCGACCGGGGCTTAAATTGTAGATTTCCACCCGAGCGTCGTCCTCTTTTACAAGTCAATCCCAAAGCTTTCACAACATCCTGCTAAGAACCTTACAGAATTGCCACTTTTGCAATCGTAATGCATTGGTTGCGCCTGAAGCAGAGCTCCGTCTGAGCGAGACGTTGTTTTGGTCCTGTCTGAGGCAGCAGAGCTAAAACACACAACCAATGAGGAGCCAACACATCCTTCAAGGTTCAGAGACAAATATTAAAGGCGTCCACAAGCGCGAAGCAGCGGGAGGCAAATATTAGCCGGCGTCAGAACAAACAGAGGAGCTGGATGCGTCTGCAGCGTCCTGCTTTGAACGTTCACACACAGGAGCTTCTCACGCGCACCTTCAGTCACGAAACATGGGGCGCTGGTGGTTTATTAAGCGCAGCTGCAAAGGATCAAATGTGGAATATTCCAGACACAACACATCACAACACGCGCTGCATCCAATTTACTCATTTCAGTCAGGATGAAAGCAATTAAAGCCGTGGTTCTGCCTTGTGAAAGCATGAAACCATGTCAATAAGCCCCGGCTTTAAGCTCTGAGCCTGTGATGGAGCAGCAACAGGCCGCTCGCAGACGTTCCACTTTACCGGCCGCATTTTTCAGGATTGTCCAGTGTTTACTCACATGATGTGGGAACTGTTTGACAAAGGGCTTCGTGGCTGTGGACGGAGATCATTCATTCCTCTGCATATTTACAACATGTAGCATCACACGCTGGTGTGATGGAAGTCTAATTAGCTGCTCTGCTCCCAGTCTGTTACTGTGACTGTCCTGCGTTGAGGAAGGGACAAAATGAGCTCGTGAGTAACGCAGCTTCATTAAAACAGCAGAAGAAACACAATCATGTGTTTGTCTTGTCGTGATTGAACAGGTTCTGAGGAAGGAGGAGCCACAACAGGGAGCGAGCTGCTGAAGGCGGAGGGAGGGTCAGCGGTGAAGCCACGTTAATCCCACAGTAGCGCCGGTCAGGAGGTTAATGGTCTCTGTGAAGTCAAGTCATCAAAGCGGATGCAGTTGCTTTGGTGCAGAGAAACATCACTGCTTCCCATTCAAACAGATGAAGCTGCTGCTGGACACACCCAGTACCACTGGACCAGCACAAACAGGGCGCTCCTGAAGGGGCGTCAGAACACGAGCACGCGTTTCTCCTCAACTCCCCGAACGCATCACGTCAACAAATACTGACAGACATGAATAACAGACGCAAAGCGCAGCTGTATCCAGACAGGATGGACAGGATGAACACACAAACCAAGGCCGGAGTCCCTCTGCCTTCTGCTACATGAAGTCACGCTGCAGTCAAACGTGCAGGAAAGCATCGTCGACGTCTTCCTCCTGGAAAGTCGACGGTCGAACCATTCAACATTCACCAACAAGGGCACGATACTGGTTTTAAGAAAACCAACTTTGTTCATACATTTAGAAACTACAGGCAGAGGTTGTGCATCAATTATGATACAAATGGATTCTAGGAGTTAATTCTTCTACACACTTGATTCAGCGCCAGCCCTTCGTGACTTCTCCGAACAGAGCGACCGTGTGCAGACTGAGCGTCTTCACAAACGAGTGGACACATGATGAAACGCTCCCTGCTGAAGTCCGGCCTCAGAGCAGCGCCGGATGCAGACGCCGGGCCGGGCCGGGCCGGGCCGGGCTGGGGCGTCGCTGCGGAGAGGCAGTGCATCCATTATTAATGCTGTGGTGTCGAGATAGAATTTAAAAAGCGTATGAGTAGGTTTGTACTTGATGTTCTTTCAAACAAATGATGTATAATGTATAGGAGCAAATCCACATGTGGATGTGGAGTAAAGTGAGGCGAGCAGCCAAATGTCAGGAGGAGAGTTAATGTCTCTGTGACCTGAGCTTTGACAACAATGAAAAAAATGTTTCATCCTGACTTTCACTTTGACCCGACGTCAGGTGACACCAGTCAGAATCCATCATCAGACTGGAAGTCACCACCAAAATGTGTTTTCTGCTCAAAGCTACCGTCAGATGAATAAATGATGCAGAGAAGTGTCACTTGTTTACTACAAACTAGGACAGAGTGTGAGTTAGAACCATTGCAGGAACTCAACAAGCACTTAAAGAAACAGATCGTACGTCTAACGTCACATATTTTAAAGCTTTCAGTTTGATGTTGATGAAAATTGCTGCTTTTGCTAATTTCATTGTGGCAGATTTATTTGAGAGACTTGACGTCTCTTGAATGTTTTAGTAAAAAAAATCTTTCAAAAGGTTAAATTGCCACATTGACAAATATGAAAGGTTTTCAAATGAAAATATCACAAATTATGGAAATTTACAATAATACAGGGAATAACAGCAACATAAAAATGTTATGAAGGTGAAAAATGTGACTCTACAGTGACTTCAGATGAACAGTGGACACTCCAGTGCACTGACCAGCAGTTCACACCCTGACTGGGATGAGTGACTTGTGCTGAGATCATTCTCAGCTGATCTAATTGGAGCCCAGTTGACGCTTCACATATGGCTCCTCATTCGGAGCGAGAAGCCGGCTCTGGGGGTCCCCGCCTGCTCTGTGACAGCGCCTGTCTGTCCGTCTTCCTCCCAGTTCCTCTGAGGGCGCGGAGCCAGGAGACTGATGACCCAGCTGCGTGCGCGTGCGCGTGCACACGCTTCACTTAGTCTCCGTTTGCAAGAGGAGAGAAAAGAGCGAGCGAGTGCAGGCGTTGGGCATCAGTCACTGCTGACAAGTGGCGGATGGAGTGTTGACAGCTCATGACTCTGACGTGTTCATGTCCGCGGGAACGAGTCACATCTGAGCTGGATGTCACAACTGGCTTCTAACAGGATAAAAATAGAATCGCTTTTATGTAACACAAACAGAACATCAATTATATAGTTTACAGCCTTTTCTACTACAAATAGGAGCAGTGCATCACTTCAGGCAGCAGTCAGTAACTATTATGTTAATGCAACGCGCGTTGGACCAGAAGCTTCACAACGCAACGCAACAAACAAGAAACACAAGAAATGCAGAATGCAAAAAGCAGGCGCCGGTTTGAGCTGCTGCCGTAGAATCACGTGGGTCGAGTCGACATCCTGGTGAGGTTTGAGGTTCCTCGACTCCACGTGCGCCCGGTGACTGGATGGTTTTAGGCTAAGGTCCGATCTGAACCTTGGAACGGCTCATTCTAACGGGCCGATGTCTTTATGTTGCGCCTGTAGAGTAATGAAGCATCTAGTCAAATCCCTGCAGTGGTTGTTGACGTTGGTAAAATGAGCATGTTTATTGACACGGTTGATCCAGCTACCAATAAGGTCGTTGGCTTTATGGCTCTGACTGCTCTGCAGCTGCTTCTTACAGCGTCTACGCAGGTGAACTGAAAGCATGGAGTCCAGTATTTTAGGTCACGCTTCCCTTTAGGAAGCGTCTCGCTGCAGCGCATCCAGTCCTTCATCATCTTCCCTGAATGTGTGTGGAGGTGTGTTTTGTGATGTGTAGGAGCCCTGCAGTGTAAATGTCGTCCTGCTGCAGATTGGCTCAGTTTGAGGCTTTTCAGTCGTGTTATCCAGTTAAACCCAGGATGATTGTGCTAATTGGCAGGTCACTGTGAGAAGCACCGGGGGTTAAACCTGCAATTCAACGGCTAATGTGCCCGTCATATGGTACGAGGCTGCACTCGCGACCCTCTGAGCCTCTGACAGGACTCACCATCACTATCCGTCACCTGCCACCAAATCAACTGCAGCTGGGCAGAATGTAAATGTAAATGCAGTGAGTGGGTGGGAGGGGAGATGGATGAGGAGTCTGAGGCGAGCTCCCACAGAGCCTGGTTGCCCACAGGACCGGATGCTGCAGCTAATCGCCCGCTGCCCCCTCCATCAGCTGCTTCCTGCGCGTTGGTCTCCCACCCCTTCATTCCCCCATGTGTCCTCGACCTCTGCTCTCTCATCAAACATACAGTATATCTCACCCCCTCCTTCGGTCCTGATCGCCTCCTCTGCTTATGGGATGGCAGTGCCTAACTATTTCCTTTGTCCCTGAAATCCTGACTGACGCAGCCTGGAGTGAGGAAACGAGGAAGTCCACCTGTCACCAGTAGATCTGTGTCTCTTTCAAAAACATATACGTACAGACAACCCACCGGTTCACCAAGCCTGTCACAGAAACTCTCCGAGACAGCTATCAGGAATGTCCCAGGAGGAAAAGCAGGAGAAAACAGGTAGAGTGGTGGAAATCAGACGCTGAAACACTTTCTTGAGTGACAGGAAACTAATGGACAAGATTAAAAAAAGGATGCTGTGTATCTGCTGCACAAATTGAGTCTCTGTTCTATCAGAGGAGCGCGGCAGCCTTTAGCCGTTAGCATATCAGCCCGTGGCAACAGAGGCCAGGTTCAGATCCAGCAGCTGACTGGGCTCCTTCCTCCCTGCAGTTCACATCTACTCACAGTTCCAGCACATACAGTAGGTTGATGCGCACTGGACCGGCTCCACATCCCATGAACTCACATGACGATATAAAATAGTAAAATAGCAAACAACTAAATAATCCACCGCATTTCTGAAGCACTTTGTGTCTGACAAAGCTGCGAGAAGGAAAGAGGCGACAAGACACAGGAGGTTTGGTGAAACCTGACTGAACAGTGATAGTAAACACTTCCTAGATTCACCCATAATACACACATACACACAGAACACATGCTTCACGTCAGGCTCCAACAGAAAAATGATGCAACTATCTGTCCAAGGATGGAGCCGAGCCGACCGTCGACTACTGCCACACGTCGAGTGTGCGCACGTTATTGTGATTCCACAGTGTTTGCCATCAAGGTGACAGTGACCTTCTGGAGAGCTTTGTGTTTCCCCTGGAAGCCTCCTGCATGGTAATATAAGGAGCGTGTGGTTGAACAGCTTTGAATAGAGCCGTGTGCATCCTCAGATTCATATTATTGAGCTCCCATTGCTTTTACTTATACAGTACAATGGCTATAGTCCCAAACATGAAGTAAACACAACACGTGAAATTATCCGTACTGGGCTTAACGTGTTAAATCCTCCCTAACTGGGATTCTTCAAACACCAAAACCATCCTGCTCTGACAGCAAAGTCGCCGTCTCCACCGTCTCCTCTGTGCTTCTTTGTTCCTTGTCAGCTTCAAGGCCTCCACCAGAAAAGCCGGCTCCACGCCGCCTCCCGGAGAGAAGCTGGCAAGCTAAAAATAACCCCAGCAAAATGCAGCAAGCTCAGGATAATCAGAGCCCACACCCATATGCAGCCCGCTGCTAAACTGCTGAGTGGCAAAAGACCAGGTTACAATCACACTGGGATCGATGGTTTGTAGAGGGGAGCGGAGGCTGAGGCTGCTCCATCATACGAGTGGAGAAAGAGACACGCACGTGAAAAGAATCATGATCTAGAACTAACGGAGAGGGAGGTTCTCCGGTACCCATATGAAAATTAATGGCCAGGAACACAGTCTTATTAGATTAGCTTGTCTGGGTCTCCCTTCCAACCATCAGCTGCCATCTACTGCTTGAATCTTCCTCTTGAATAGACTCAAACTCACTTCTGTTTACACTCCTTTCACCTAATACGTAGCTGCTGAGGCTCCTCGTACGGAGCTGCGTTGACTGGCAGTCGACAGCAGCAGGACAACCTGTAAGATGAGTCCAGATGACCTTGAGAGACAGGCAGCGAGAGGCTCGAGAGGCATGGAAAGAAATTCAATCATGCCGCCATTGATAGGAATCATATCTGAGACAGGGTGAGGCCTGAGTCGCTGGACTCCCTGTAGTTCTTCATAAGCTACAGTACGATTAAATAATGAGTCAAAGCATTTTATCTTTGCTAATAGTATTGTTTACAGTCAGGTGCCACCAGCGTGAGGAGCAGGAGGCAGCAGGGAGGCGGCGCTTCAGGCCACTGCATCACCGATTAAAGGTTCGATGGTGGAGGCATAAAACCCAGAGGTCAAACTGGGCAGTTTGGCCTTTCTGACCTATTGTTGATGGCTTTTCTCATGGGTTGATGGTCGACACATTGTAATAGCTTTTCTTTTGGTCTTTTCAAATTTGTCAGATCATAGAGCTGCTGTTTCAAAGCGAATTCCCTAAATATGACTGGTTTTAAAGCAGTATGATGGTGAAAGGACACAGAATGGCTGCATGGAACAAGCTCTGTCAAACGCAGGGAGCGTCCACAGGTCAACCAGGTGCTTCTCCTTCCTTGTTTATTGGCCGGTGGAGGCCAATGACAAAGTGCTTTACCGCCACCAACCAGGTGGTTGCTTCTACACTAAAGTAGCCCCGAAGAAATGAGCTGCAACACCAGCAGCAGATCCTATTTGATTTTACTCATGTAAATCAGATGAGTGCTCAAGGACAGGTGAAGTTGGGATAGATCCTTTGTTGATGGATGTGGCAGAACCAGACACGTGTCAACAATGGAGCCGGGTCTAGATGGAGCTTCCCCCAGAGACGAGGTGCAGGGCAGGAAACGCTTTCATGCCTCATCAGTGCTGCCTGCACAGAAGGACCCTCATCCAGACCTGAGTTCATCACTATAAGCGCCTATGAAGGCAGATATTTCAGCACTTCATGCTTCTATGATAAAAGAAGTGAGGGAAGCAGGAAGGTGGAGTGTTTCCACCCTCAGCCAAAGAGAACTTCTATTCCTGGTGAGTATAAACAGTCGGATGCAGAGTTAAGACACCGTATCATCTGGTCACAGCATCAGGACCAACCAACCTGGATGACGCACTCACCGACACCTGCATCCACTGCAGACGTACCCGCGATGCGTTCCAGCTACGGGATAATTCGTCAAAGGGCCATCTTCAATTATTTACACCTTCCTCTACATTTTGAATGTGCTTCTCTTTCGCCTCATTAATGTTTCATCAGTCTTCGCACTGCAAGACATTTCATCAGACTGAACCATGTGACTAAACTGTTTTCACACTATATCTCAGTCAAATTCTTTGCTCTGTTTAGTTAATGGTCAGGCAAAGTCGTCTCAAGTACATCAGAGATAAACTTAATGAAGTGGATTATAAATTAAATATCCCCTCGATCCTTCAGGAACAAGTTGTGTGATTAGTTGTACGTTATACTAGCAGCATGAAGACAGAATCTATATTTATCATTTACAGGAGGTGCGTGGGAATACGACCGCTGGGGTTCAAGACATTTCCATTACAAGCCCCAAGATGAGAGTGTTTACTTAAAGAAAAGTCAGTGTATGACATTAAAATATGGCTCCTACTAGGGCTGATCCCCACGTTCCTGTGGGTTCCTGCGAAAAGGGTCAGATTCTGTCAAGCCAGCGTTTTTCCTTTAAAGTCAATGTAAGATTTGATTATTAGCACGTATTCCTCCATCCACAGACACAAATATGAACACATATGAACACAGATATCTAGGGAACTTGTTGCTAAGCAGCTCATGGAAAAAACGTATCCAAGTGCAAAGATTGTCAACTCTACAGTACAGTCTGGTTTAAACCCGCAAATCTGGTTTAAACCTTAAAATGTCTCCGTAGGAGGTGATTATACCATCATAAATATGTGCGCTGGTGCCCTTGCTGTTGGCACGCTCCGATGGATCCACCGCTAATTTATGGCTAATTTGAGGCTTTGGAAACAGACGTGGTGAATCCTAACCCATCATGGTTCACAGATTCATAACCTCCAAGGCTGTGAAACAACAGCCAGGCATGAGTGGTGTAGGCTTGTGGGATCAGACATGTCAGCAGCAATACCATCAAGCCGCGGCACAGATGATTAAACAAGGCAAGCAACAACCTATTTGGATGATGGGAGGCCTAGTAAAGAGTATTGGACTGAGAATCCAACGTAACACTGCACAGGAGCACAACTGTTGTTTACTGACGCTGGTTCCAGACGCAGTGACTCATATGCAGGCGGTTTGAGCCCAGACGAGTTTCTGTAGATGCTGAACATTGTCTTGAAAAGCGTCTTTTTTCCTCTGTGTTGACTTAATTCCAGTGACATTAGGGAAAATGCATGGGATGTCACGTACCTGGAGCTCAGCACTGCAGCAGTAAGTGTAATTCTAGTGTTAATGTGCCCAGGACTTGTCAAGGCACCTATGAGGGATGCTGAAAGCCAACGCGTCACCTAAGCGTCATTAAATGAATAATATCCCGCCGCAGACGTCTATCTGAACAATCCTGCAGGAGTCCGGCCGCTTGTAAGCCTGTGTGCACTGTGTGACTGATAGGTGGGCTAATGTAATTCTGCTGCTTCCTCAGTCACAGTGATGGGCTGTTAATCTGGATTTAGGTTTCAGGGCCAGTGTCTGACTGGAACCTAATACCAATGAGTTGTTCAGCATGGAGACAAAGACCTCAGACTGCATGAGAACATTTTATGGAGCTTGGGCCTGACAACCATATAATAATGCACAGCCAAGGTCTGAATCTTGTTATTTTGTGCTGCTGTTATACAATTATCCAAAGAAATTGATTTAACATCGTACAAAGCCTAATTTTACTTTTTCCACTTTGTTCCACTTTAGACAGGAATAAGATCTGCTTCCCATCTGATCCGAGTGGAATTACCACTGATGCACTGGCTGATAATTCGTCTTGCAGCGCTGAGGTCACTTCCTTTAATGGAATGAATGAGTTCAGGCCTCGGCTTCAGTCTGACGCTGCAGTAACAGATTCAGACCTCGTTCCGTGCTTCCAGAGGGACGCTGGGATTCTATTACTATCACATCTTTCTTCACTTGTCAGACGTTGACTTTCAGACAGTGAGACGAGCTGGAATGTCACACGTTTCTATTTCTCATTTTGCCATTTGAATAACAAATGGCTGCGTACTAGCAGCTGGAGCCTTCCCAAACCTCCATGAATGAGGAAACTGAGTCATCAGAACAAAACACTTTAACGTCAGTAAATGTGTGCATCTTGGCCTGAGGGGGAAACATTTACGCTTTAATGCTGATGTCAAGGCAAAGATAAAGTTTAGGAAAAGAAAAACATTTACCTGAATTCACCTTGTTTACTGAAAAAACTGAGATCATTTAAATAGACCAGTAAGGTCAAATAGCCATTATGTTATACAGAAGCTTCCTCCGTTAACAACAGACACTAAGGAAAAGGGTGAGGAAAAACCTGGTTCAACAGGAAACCAGCGACTCAGACCTAAAGCACCAACGCCCGCCAACTCAATGTCCATCATCATCATGTGACCCACAAAGGCAGACGCAGCATCAGTAAGTGTGTCCAGATGTCCAGCTGTACTTAAATTAATGCAATACTCTCATTTCTGAGCTCAGGCCAAGAGAGGCAATTCAGTAACACCACATAACACATCCACACATAATGGATCCTTAATGTGAAAATGATGGCCTTTTCAAATCAAGGCAGCATGTGGGTGGCAGAATAAAGGGGGTGGGAGGGTGAAGGGTGTGTAGGATTATTGACCAACTGGTGGCTGAAGTTTCCCAGTCGAGCTGAGGGAGGAGTGACATTTTCCCTGGGATATCTATCAATGAGGCCTAATTGTTTTCATGAGCACTTGCTGCAGAAATGCTTTAATGGTTAATTAATAAATGAATGGATCATGATGAATGGCCCAATTTCTTCTCCCCTTTTACTGAAGCGATACATAATTCCCCTCCTCTGTGTCAAGTATCATAGGGAAAACTCCCTGGTCTTTCAAAGAAGCAGCCAAAGTCATTTCAAAATGCAGGTCATTGTGTGAATGACTCAGTGATAAGAGAACACCTACAATACTGTATCTGTAAAGTGCTGCACTAATATCCTGCATAGAAGCTGAATGTCATGTTTTTTTTCCTGAGCAGAAATGTGAGAAATCTGAGACATGCAGAGTGTGAGGTCACACTTTTAAAGATGTAACACACTCATGTCACTGCGCTGCCTGTGTAGGCCCCAGCCAGGACCCGAGACCAGAACATCACAAGTGCAGTGAGGTCCATCACATAAAGTGACACCATTTTGAGAGCGGAGAGATTTATCATGGAGGAGGCGTGTGTGTGTGTGTGTGTGTGTGTGTGTGTGTGTGTGTGTGTGTGTGTGTGTGTGTGTGTGTGTGTCTTTGCGTCATTGATGCTGCAAGTAAATCCCCAGTAGCGCCAATCAATATCACGCGCTCTGTGCACTAGCACGTCAAGGACAGAGATGAAAAAGAC